>NC_064258.1:30942178-31245844 GCF_003254725.2 Canis lupus dingo | reverse complement strand
TATTTCTTTTCACGCTCAGCCTGGTTTTCTCAGAAGAAAGTCTGAGACAGAATTCTCAAGGACAAATTCTGGTAAATAAAATTCTCCACCTTTTTATATCTATATGGACTATTGCATGCAATAAGGTAACTGAGTATCAGGTCAAGGTCACTTCAAGGTGAACAGGTTTATCTCTGCTCTGACCCATTATCAGTAGCCAATATAGTCCAAATATTTAAGAAAAACACTATTTTCTTTATATGCACATTCTTGAGTGACATCTCATGGTAGCTCCTGGATCTCTGGACACAGTAATTATCCAAAGGGTCAGTTAATATCTTCACAGCACTTATATACTTACACCCTTAGGCTCTTCCTCAGTCATATATCCATTAAAGCAGCACAGAAAGTAACTCTAATTCCTAACTGCCTGAAATCTTTCTCCTAAGTACTGTGGTGGCCGGTAGATCCATCTGGAACCTTTCCTTTTAGTTAGCTGCCAGATCCATTCGAGTCACATGCCAACATCCTTTTGTCAAAAAGGGGAATTGTATCAGTTTGCTATCATAAAGCTGGATATTGACAGACAACACACAATCTTATAGGTAATAATTCATTCATTGGAACTACTTTCCTGAGAAATATTTACTGTTTTGAGATTTTTTTGGTAGAAATTAAGTCAAGTAGGGGTACTTCAGATCATTGAAAAAAAATAAATGTTTTTGACTCCAGTGTTGAAGATTTCTGAATTTCTGACCCATCTTCTCATGCACTGCCTATTACATTTATGATCCTATTGTTGAACCACTTTGACTAACCCATCTTGTAACAAATATTCTATTGTTTTTCTTTCATTCTTTACTTCCAACCTTGGGGCTCAGCTTCTTTTAATCACCTCACATTGCTAAATGACCCTTTATAGACAGTATGACTCCTCCAGCTTTGCACTTTTATCTTCCAGTTCAACCATTCTTCGATTGCTACCTCAGTCTATACTGGCCTCCTCTGACCCTTTGGGTTTATGGAACTAGTTTAGCCCCAGAAACCTTTCACTCTGTGCAAGTGTCTATGGCCAGGTGCCCACTAAAATCTCCTCAGTAATGCCAAATGAATATAGAAGGAAATTTTAGTTACAGGCAAATTTTGTGTAAACAAGATCACTTTTGCCATATACATTGTATACTCAGTTGCACATTCAGCCCATCTATAAGTTAAAAAAAAAGGAGTTATAATTTGGGGCCCATAGAATGAAATAAAAATTATGTTTATTTTAGCTCCCAAAGTTCTTTTACCCATTACTTCTTAAACTGGTTACAATTCCAGTAGCATCTCAAAATTCATAGGGCCATCAGATATCATCTTATGAGATCCTTTGCTTATGCATAAAGCTCTCCTTCGAAATCCCCAGCAACTACATGTCTATTTATTTATTTTTTTCTGAATACTTCTCATGTGGCTCTGTCTCTGAAGAGCCAATTTTGCACTCAGGAAAATTATAATCATGTTAATAAAGATACTAATTCAAAAGAATGATTGCTGGGGAGGTCATGGTGTTGATCACATATAATTCACACTTAGCTAATATATATTATTCTCTTTGGATAATGCAGGCACCAGAGGGAGTGGGGAAAGATTTCACAAAACCTGACATGAAATACGAAGCTTAAGAGGCATCAGGTAACATTCATCATTGAAAACCCATAGCCTTGGCAGATAAGCACACACACAAACCAAACTATCTTTTACCTGGCTGGCTTAAAATATTGGTTCATAAGCGTAATCAATAGTATAGCCATTAACCCTAATTGTGATCCATATCACCTATCAATTCCAAAATCTAAATTATTATCCTATGACCCTGGAATTATTTGACAAACTAGAAGTAACCAGAGATAATTATCATTTTCCCCAAATAAAATATCAAATACTGCAATCACTACCATTGTAGAAGTTATAAAATCAGAAATGAATTCATGATGAGATGAGAAGACAGAGTAAGGCTCTCAAAAATAAAGTATGACAATATTGCAATAATTGAGAGGCTCCTACACACACACACACACACACACACTCATAAGCTCTCAACAGTTAAAAAAATATATATAAAAGATAGCTTTGGCATGACAGTTCAGTCTGAAGAATGCATGTCAGGGAGTTGCTGAGCTGCCCCACCCTCCTTAACAATCTGGGGCTGCTATGTGTGATTTCTCATCCTTCAGTGAAATGGGGTCATGGTCAAGGCCTTCCTCTCTTCTTTAGAGGAACGATCCTGAGGTATAAGGTACAAAGGCCCATGTTCCAGCTGTTGTGTAGTCTCCTGGCTGTCTTGTAGAGGAATTATGACCCACATCATCAGAGGAATGATGTGAGCTCAACTTGAGATTTGCATAAACTGAACATTAGCAAGTCCTAATATTTAAAGTGGGATAACTAAGTAAAAACTCTCTCCAAGCTGTTTGACAGCCTTATGAATATGCAGATAAGAAACCAAAAACTGACTTCCAGTGGTCTGCAGTAAATACATAGATAGGCAGAAATGTGCAGCCAATGCAGAGGATTTAAGTCCACACAGTGTTTTTTTTTCTAAGTACAACACTTAGAGGCAAGTTTTATTATAATGCACTGAATCTATTGAGCATTCAAATCAGCTGATAGTATTTTTAAATCAAAGTTATTTTGGCATTTCTTATTGAAAGCAATAGAAAAGCAACCAGAAGTAATAAATTTGTGAAAAAGCAGCCCTGCTAGTCATTGTTGTACATTGTTGTAACTAGGACAAAATTATGCAATAAATTTACAGATGTATCGCCTTTATTGTCAGCAATGGCCAGCTTTTCCTGTTGATTTTAAGCATGTTTGTAGAAGGAATTGCTTACATTTTAATCATCACTGCATGGCCATATCCTTTAACCAAACTATATCTACTACAGGCCAAGGCTCAGGCCATTTGAATGAATGGCATGTCTTTACACACCCTGGATTTACGGCAAGTACTTAGTTCAATGTTTTGACAAACAAATTCCAGGAAAGCATTAGTTTTAAATGCATAGCTGTGTTTGAATAATGCTTACAATTGCTATCTACCTCTAAAATGTGTGTGTGGCGGGAGGTGCAGAGGAAAGAAGGGGTGTCTCAGTTACTTCTCATACTCTAGGTTAAGCATTCACTTGAAAAAAAAGTGTGATGTGTGTGTGCATGTGTGTGTGTGTGTGTGTTTTACTACTAGGAAGTGGGTAGGCAGCAGGTTTTAAGTATCCTTCTTAGTCCTGGATTTAATGAGATTGACTATCATCTCCATAATTATCTTTCTGGTCAGAAGACATTTGATTCCCTATTTCTTCCCCCTGTGCTGGAAAAGCTACATGACTATATTTTATATGTGCTTTGGCTCAAGTAAACCATAAAGAACTATCATTTCTGAGTATCTAAAACACCAAACAAATTTGAGAATTTAATGTGAAACAAAAGGAGAAGTATTCCTAAGGGGATGAAAGAGGACTTTCACATATTTGTGGTTGCAGTACAAAACAATTACTGGTGCAGTTTATCACTGAGTTTTGACAAAGGGAAAAAAAAAGAATAAAGTGAGCAAAAGCCTGAAACCCTGTGTTTTGGGTAGGTTTAGGTGGAGATGGGGTGTCTTGAATTCATAAGAGCCTTTGTGGCTTGCATTGTTGAGGCAGGCTGTAAGGCTGTACTTAGTGATTTAATTTTTGGACTAAAAGTGCTATAAAATATAGCCAGGTGGGTAGAGCTTAAAAGAAAGTTTGCACTCCTTTCCTTGGTGGACATAAAAAATTCTTCTCCCCTCCCACTCCTCAAATCTTCATAGCCATCTCCTTTGTCTCTCCACAGTGCAGTGATTTTGAGATCAGTGCAGTTAAATAAACAAGTAGCCAAGTGGTAGGTCTGTGTCAGAGTCTGGGCAGGGGGAGGGGGGGTATGTTTTCCCTCCACTCTGTGCTCCCACCTCTCATGATTTTCTTGGTGGGTAATATGTGATTGCATCTCCAAGGCTGCAGAAGTCCCAAATGACACATAGCTGTGCTGTCTCTTGCCAGTGCCTAGAAACCCGCCACATATGAGCCAAGGATGGTTCATCTGGACACCCTTTCTCTTTGTCTGCATGGCGCTTCTGTCATCCTTTCCCCATCTCAGCCTTCTCTAGTGTCTTCCATCTTCATCAGTGGCTGCATTACCCCATCCTGCTACACTAGTTGGAAATCCTAAGACTTTTGCTTTGTGCCTATCTCTTCCTCCCTCCATCCCTACCCTCATATCTCATATCCCATTGATTCTGCTTCCCAAACATCCATGAATATGTTTCAGTTCCTTGAAGTTGTCCTTCTCCTTCCCTCCAGAATACTCTCTTTGTCCATGCTCCCAATATGACCTCATTGCACACACTCTCATTCACAAGTCTCTTTCTCCTCCTTCACATTCAAGTTGAGAAGACACTCAAGAAAGTGCAGAGGTTCACTCCAGAGCTAGAATAATGGGGTTCACAGTCTAATCTTTATTTATCAGCTTTGAGTCTGGTGATATAGCTTTGGCCTCTCTTTGTTTTAAGTTTTTCTATCTTTATTTTTTTTTAATTTTATGTATTTATTTTAGAATGAGTTCATGAAAGAAAGACAGAATGAGCGGGGTGGGGAGGGCAGAGTGGAGGAGGCAGAGAGAGAGAAGCAGACTTTCTGCTGAACAGAGAGCCTGATGTGGGGCTCGATTCCAGGACCCCGGAATTGTGACCCAAGTGGAAGGCAGACCCTTAACTAAATGATCCACCCAGGAACCCCAAGTTTTTCTATCTTTAAAGTAGATAGAACAATAATACTGGCATGAGTAAATTTCTCTGAATGTTAAATAAGCTAAGCCCTTCCTCTTCTGTTCCTGGAAGGGAGGTATGTGTAAAACAACCTCCCAAGGGCTGAAGGAGCCTTAAGACTAATGGGAAAATCCAGCAAGTCCTGTTTGATGAGAAATAGTTTATCAAGGGGACTTACAGACAGAAGAGTGTCTTAGGTGGCCACAAGACCAGTCCATCTCCCCAATGCCAGTTCCCTTAAGACCTGCTTTTACAGCCCTTGAGGTTGGGAGTACATTCTGGGGACCACCCAAGAGGAAAACATTTAAGAATAGATGTCATAGTCATATCGCCAAAGGTGTTAGTTATGTCCATAGCATGTACTTATGGGTGTGGTTAAAGAAGATGAAAGAATGTGCCAGGGCATGGTCCAGAAGGCTTCAGGTTACAGATTAGTCCTCACACTGGATAAAATGGTGTTAGCCTGGTTCACACACACCCAGTAAATAATCACCAGACCAATAGCAAGAGCATCAGTAGGGAGCTTGTAGAAATGCCATATGACAGATCTACCCCTACTGTCACTGTATCACAATCTGCATTGTAATAAGAGTCCCAGGGGATTCATATACACATTATATATGCACAAGAAATCAATCCATATGAGGAACTGAGAGCAAAACCTGGTGTGATTTAATGTATCCATCATCACTATCTTCATTGTTTTCATTCTGTCTTTCATCTACCCTGTTTCCTATTAAACATTTTTAGTGGCTCTGTACTTCCAGTTCTCTTATATTTCTGACATTTTATGGTAAGTGTTTATTTAAAAATCTGTTTCTGCCATCAGGCTCTATGGTCTGGGAGTCAGTATTCATTTTCCAACTTCCAGATTTCTAGAACCTCGCACAGTGCCTGGTAGATTCTAAGTGCTCACTAAATGTCAGTCAAACGGGTAAATCCCACATCAGGCTTTTGTATTCTTGTGATAGAATCCTAATCCAAATTAACCCTTTTCCCTCCAATAGGCAATTTTAATACTATCTTATCAAGGATTTCTGCTTTTATTCTCTGTCTACTTCAATCGATTTTGTTTAGTTCCATTCGTGAAGTTATAGGAGATTAGGTGTCCCTACCCCACCCCCAGGACTCACCAGATAGATACTCAAACGTCATTGTCCCATCTGCATCAGCAATACTGGACTGTAGGGGAAGGATCTTAGAGAAAAATGGCGTGGGTATGCTATTAGAAAAGAATGAGCTAAATCTACTCCTTGACTTTCCCTCAATACCTACATGGCTGTGAAGTGGATTCATGAGTTTCCATAAGCCGTAAATTTGGGTTTCAGAGAGTAGATGATGGAGAGCATACATATTGGTCAGGGACTGCTGCCTTCTGAGACAACAAGATGAGTGCATCTGAAGAAGGTATGCACGATGTTGCTAGCTCAAAGTCCAGCAGTGGCGCACTCAAAACTTTCGTGGGGTTCCAAGAGGCCAAGAGAAATGCACAGGCTGCATCTGCTCCAGGCATTCCCTAGGCCCTCCAACTACTAGTGCAGAATCTGAAGAACTAGATCAGGGATAATGTGATGACCAAGTTATGGTGGGCTAGCAAACTCACGATCACTGAAGGTAATCAGATAGTGATTCCACCACCTGCTGGGATTTTAGTTTGTCCAAAAAATGAGAAGTAAGAGAAAGAGTGATAGAAAGTATTTCACACACACACATCTCCCAACCGGGGGCTCATTTTGTGTTCCCAGAACTGACTTAGATGAAAGCTAGTAAGATATGAATAGGATTATTTACCCTAAAATTATGCATCATTAAAATGGATTAAACTACAAATCACCAAAAATCTTGGAGCAAACACTAATCATGTGCAGTTCTAATATTCCCTTCTGTGGTTTTTCTCCCTTTACTCCATATCTTTTGCTTTAGAGCATGGGAGGCTGAGGAGTTGACAAAACTAAGCTGATAAAAATTATTTTTAAAAATTAAAAATATCCTACATTTGTGCATTGTTCTGCTGAGGGTCTTCAATCAAGTCTATAATAGCATCATGAAAGAAAAGGTATGAAGATCAGTTACTTGTCCCAAATTAATCTAATGACTTTCTGCTGTCTTCTTACTTTTGGGTATAAATTAGATTTAATAATACATGACATTTAGAGTCATTGTAGGGGAAAGATTGGGGGAATCTTCTTTCTGAGCTTTTGATCAGAATGTGACTGACTTTTTCATAAGTCTTGAGATACTATTTGATCTCTGCCTTCTTTCCCCCACAAAAATCGATGAAGTGGTAATACACATTAATAGCCATCCATTATATTAATAGCTCCTTCATCTGAAACATTTTTCTACTCACCACTATATGACCCTCAAAACCCTTGTTACTTTTATCTCCATTTCCTTAAAGGAACTGAGGACCCAGGAAATTCTAGAGACTAAAAGCTCTCCTAGGTAGTAAGTGGGAGAGGGGAACTAGAAGCCAGGTCTTGGCCCAGAAAGCAAGCAACATAATGTTATGTACATAGTGATGAAAAATGAACACATCTGTGGCAGAGGCAATGCCCATGTGTGCCAGGAGCATGCAGGGAGACAGGTTTCTTATCTCCCCTGTGGCATTTGGAGCCAGGAGCTAGTTTGCACCAATGGAATGGGAGAAAAGATATGAATGCCATCATTATCACCCTGGAGATTCCACACTTTTCTTCCTTTGCTTAACAGTCAGTCAAATACAGAGAATGCAGAAGAGGTTGTCAAAGCCTTGAAGGATTGTGATGGCACCATGTGGAAGGCAGCCTGGATTCTAGATTCCCCTCACTTAGCTAAGAGACTCCCAAGGATCCCCTGAAACTGCACTTTGAATGAGTGAATTTTTTTTTTAAAACCACTGAGATTTTAGGGTTATATACTACAGAATTTAGCAAACTCCTGACTAATACAGGTATTGAACCCAAGTAATTATGTCTCTGAATTACTCTCACAGGAGAGAATTCTAGTTTTCCCCCTTATTCAAATTATTACTTCCTGATTTATTGAAATGCCTTTCTTTGCAATATACAATGAGTTAATGAACTCTGAATAATAAAACATTGAGATCCAAATAGTGCTTGTGGCTTGATTTTTTTTTTCCTTTAAAAATATCCTTGAAGAAAAAAAAAGTAACAAGAAAACACTTCTCTGATTGTAAGGAGAAGTACATGATTTAGTTGTACTGAGATAGGGAGGTGAATCTAGGGTTCTTTCCAAGCCTGTTAGAATAGGAATTTAGCAGGATGGCACAGCGCTGATACATGAGGTATAAAAACCAAAGGCAGGGATTAATTATGTCTCTGAGATATTCCTAGAAAGCTGTTAATCCATTGTTTTTCACTAGTCAGAGCAACCACCAGAGATGAGTGGCCTGCCAATAATAATCAGAGGAGAGTAAAGCCGGGTCATGAACTCTTAAAATTGACAAATGTAAAAGCTCCAAATGGAAAAGGGAAAAAAAATGCTTTTTGATGCAGAGAATTGCAAGAAACTTAAGTGAGGACAGCAGCTCTTGTTGACAGAAGACAGCTGGTAATGTGTCATCAAATGCAAGGCCTTGTCTCATCTCTTTTCTCAGGGGGAATGCTCAACAGTAACTGGTGTAAATTTGATTGTCCCAGGAGCCATGGAAGTTGCTTTGTGGTCTTGTGATCATAAAAATGAGCATTTAATATCTTCATTGAAAGTAAATATGTCTAATTGGACACTAAAACAATAAATATCTCTTTCTTCAATGATGACAGAAAAATTAAGGATTTTAGGAGACCAAGGGACAAGAGACAACACCAGGAATAGGGGACAGAAGGCGTGAGGGACAGGGAGGGAAGAAATGCCCTCAGGAGGAAGAAAAAGTTAGAAATCTCCTGCAAGAATAGCAGAGCTATAGTCGAAGTAAAGTAATAAAGCAGGTGATACTACAAAAACAGATAAAACAGATGGATACAGGCTATCAAAATGGTTCATCAGGGAGGAAAGTCAATTGAAATGTATCAACTGAAATATGAAGTCAGCTATATCAGTGGAAGGGCAAGGGTTTTCTCATTGTTGTTGGACTGAATGAGTGAGATTCAGGCAGCCAACCATATAAAAAAAGGACACTCAAAAAATATTAAAATTTGAAAACTACATTCAAGTGTGCAGCTACATTCTTCTTAGAAAACACCATTAATTAAAATAGATTTCAAGAACACAAGAGAAGGGTCTGACTACTACTGCTTTAAATTAATGTAGAAAACTATAGTTTAAAGACCTATGCATATTATGTATGATATAATGTATAACATATAATACTTATACCTGTAATATATTTTATATAATATCCATAATATATATGTAATACACTATATAATATACACATTGTATATATTTTTATATTATAGAACATATAAAATATACAATATGGGCAGCCCAGGTGGCTCAGCGGTTTAGCGCCGCCTTCAGCCCAGGGTGTGATACTGGAGACCTCGGAAGAGTCCCGCGTCAGGCTTCCTGCATGGAGCCTGCTTATCCCTCTGCCTGTGTCTCTGCCTCTCTCTCTCTCTCTCTCTCAATCTCTGTCTCTCATTAATAAATAAGTAAATCTTAAAAATATATACAATATATATTTGAGTGTATATATATATATATACACTATGGGTATATGTAATACAGATATATACTATATATTTATAAAATAAATACAAAAAATAAAATAATAAAATAAACACAATATTCATATTACATTTAACATATAGGTATTATATGCAAATATATGTAATGTATATTATATATACAAAACTGATGAGGAGTTGGCTCAGAGTTGATTACCTTGCCATGTTCACACATAATCTATGGAATTTAGATTCAAACTCCAGCTTTGATACTCTTTCACCATAGCCCTCCAACAAGAGGGTTATCAGAGTTTTCTTTTATTCAGTTATTTAAATTCCTTTGTTTACCAATTTTCTGTCTGAGAAGTGAAATTCATGACTTGAAGAATACACATTTTCAACATTATAAATACCTAAGCCTGTTCAACTTCCAAGGTGACCTGGAGATAAAGTAGGTTCTGTCTGCATTAGCCCTGGGCTTCTGAAGTTTGCCCAGTCATTAGATCACTTGTGAAGTTCGTCACGGATTTTTAGTCCTGATACCATAAACCATAATCTGCATGAAGGGGATCTGATAAACTGGGTATTAAACCAGCACCACAGATGATTTTTAGAATCAAGGAAGTTTGAGAAATACAGATGAAACCCTTGCCTTTCTGAGAACATGTCTTAATCTGCAAGAGGTCAAGAACAATGTAGAAACATAAATTTTTTAATGACCTTATCATTTCTAGCTTGGAATGAATGAATATTAAATCATTTACTGCTTTATGACAAGAACGAGAAATGAGGGCCCATGGTAAACATATAATATCCAGATATTATTCTGGATATGGTTTTAAAGACAATAGTCTCTAATAATAGTGGTTTATGATGTTGGCGTTCAAAACCTTTTTTGTTGTTGTTGTTGGTATTTCTATCATCTTTAACTGGCATCTCACTTCATGTGTTTTCTTTAGATAAAGCAAAAGCACCTTGATTTCTTAGATTAAATTCACTTTATATGAACAAATCTCCACCTGTCTTGACTGCTTTCCTAATATTAGAGAACTTATTTTAAGAATATTAACATTTGTCTTTTAATAGAATGTACCAAGAGAAATTTGTCCCTTTGACTTAGTGTGAAATGAGGGGTTGAGAGCAGTGTCTTTGCTGACTATCATGATTACTGTTTTGCATGTGGCCCCTGCCTCTGAGGGCACACAGTGGTGCTAGAATCTCTTCTAATATTTCTGAGTACCCAGAAAACATTTGGTGGACTGTATCAACAATATGGCACAGTCATTGCCCTAAGAATCTGTGTGTATCTCAACTATTTTTTGCTGCAATATTGACTAGACTTTTATCTTAACTGCTTTATAGAGATCCACTTGATATACAATAAAATACACATATTTAATGCATATAATTTTATGAGGTTTGAAATGTGTCTATTTGGAAAAGCGTTGCCATTATCAGGATAACAAACATTTCCATGAACACTAAGAGCTTCTCATGCCCTTAGTAATCTATTATTTCTTCCACTTCCATTTCTAAGAAACCATTGGTCTGCCTTCCTTCACTGTAGACAAGTCTACATTTTCAAGAATTAATTATATGTTATGTTTTACTTTTTTCTTCTGTCTAGCTTTTGTAACTCAGCATAATGATTTTAAGAGTCAGTCATTGTGTATATCAGTCACCTGTTCTTTTAACACTGAATAGTATTCCACTATCAGAAAGTAACGTAATTTATCCATTCTCCTGTGCATCATATTTGTACCATATGCAGTTTGGGACTAATAGAAATAAAGCTGCTATAAACATTTGTGTATACAAAAATATGGAAACATTTTTGTTTATCTTGAGTAAATACCTGAGCATGGAATGGCTGGATCTGATAGTAGGTATATATTACTTAATTAGTTTATTCGTTAATTTTTAAAGATTTATTTATTTATTTATTTATTTGGGAAAGAGAGAGCATGTATGCAAACAGGGGAGGGATAAGGGAGAGGATGAGACTCTCAGGCAGACTCTCCACTGAGCAGGAGGAGAGGATTTGATGCAGGATTTGATCTCAAGAGCCTAAGATCATGACCTGAGCCAAAATCAAGAGTTGGTCGCTTAACCGAATGAGCCCCCAGATGCCCCTGTATACGTTAATTTATTAAGAAATTGCTAGGTTGTTTTCCAAAATGGCTGTATGCCCATTTAAGTTCCCACTAGGAGTACATAAGAACTTCAGTATCTTTATATCCTCAACAATAATGGGTATGGTCAGTCTTTTTAATTTTAGCAAGTCAAAAGTATATCTAGTAAGTAGTATGGCAGTGGTTTTAATTTGCATTTCCCCTATGGCTAATAGTTTTGAACATCTTTTCATGTACTATATGTTATCCCTCAATCTTGGCAATGTCATAAAATCTATTGTCCATTATTGTACTGAATTCCAAGAGCTTACATTCAAGATACAAATCATCTGTCAAATAGTTTGCAAATATTTTCTCTCCATCTGTTCTGTGCCTTTACAGTTTCTTCACATTACATTTGAATAGCTAAAGTTTTAAATTTTGATGAAGTTTACAAATTCTCCTTTTATAGCTCATGTTTTTTGTTTCCAATTCTTAATCTTTGCCTAAATTAAGATCATTACAATTAAGTTTTTCTCATATTTTTTCCATACTTTTATTTTCATGATTCAAATATTCGATCTAGCTCTATTTCAAATTACTCTTCGTATGAAGTATGAGGTAAGGTCAATGTACTTTTTTTTTTTTTTAAAGTACCTAGTTATCCAAATGACCTAGTTCTTGTTTTTAAAAGATTAGCTTTTCCCTATTGAATTACCTTGACACTTTGTAAATATCATATATATATATATATTCAATATTTCTTTCTGGGTAATTTCTGGACTTTTGTTTTATTTATTGCATAAACATCTCTGTGTGTTATTGTCTGTAGGCAATACCCCATTTTCTGAATTGATGTAACTTTGTAGTAAATATTAAAATCATGTAGTTTAAATGAAATCACGTGGTTTATTTTTCTCCTTCATAATAATTTTGGCTATTCTAAATCCTTTTGATTCCATATACATTTAGAATCAGCTTTTCAATTTCTACAAAAAGTCTGTAAATAATTTGGAGTTTTTAATAGATTTTATTTTTTATTTTTTAAATTGTATTTATCCATGCATGAGAGACACAGAGAGAAGCAGAGACATAGGCAGAGGGAAAAGCAGGCTCCATGAAGAGAGCCTGATGTGACACTCGATCCCAGGACCCCAGGATCTCACCTTGAGCGGAAGGCAGATGCTCAATCACTGAACCACCCAGGCATTCCTAATAGATTTTATTTTTAGAACAATTTTAGATTTACAGAAAAATTGGGAAGATGGTACAGATTTCTCACATATCTTACACATAGTTTACATTGGTTATTAACTAAAATCCATGGTTTATTTTGATTTCCATAGTTTAAACTTTGTGTCTTTTTTTCTGTTCCAGAATCTCATCTAGAATACAATGCTGCATTTTGTTGTCATTTCTTCTTAGGCCAAGATAGTTTCTGAGACTTTCCTTCTTTTTGATAACTTTCAAAGTTTTCAGAAGTGCTGGTCAAATATTTTGTAGGATGTTCCCTCTATTGAAATTGAAATTTGTCTGATTCTTTTTTAATAGAAGGGTAGTTTATAGGATCTTAAGAGGAAAACTATAGAGAGAAATGCCATCTTAATCACATAATATCAAGGGTGTAAGGTTTATAACTGGGGATGTTGACGCTGATTACCAGGCTGAATATTTTTCACATTTCTCTACTGTCAAGTTACTCCTTTGTATTTTTTTCTTCCCACTTGCCAAGCTGTAGTCTTTGGAAGGAAGTCACTATGGGTAGCCCAAACTTAAGGAGGAGGGAATTAGACTCCAGCATCTTAAAAGCTGTGTATAAACATAAATAATCTGGAATTTTTATTAACAGGAGATTTGTCTCTTCTCTTCCATTTATTAATTTATTCATTTATATCCATATGTATTCATGCATAATTATTTTATAATTTGGGCTATAATCTAATAATACTCTATTATGGGTTATTTTTCTTTTTCAAATATGGCCTATTTTGGTAAATATTCCATGTACACTGAACAAAATGTATACTCTGCTGTTTTTCGGTGAGTGTTCCATAAATGCAGTTAGGTCAAGTTGATCAATAATAAATAGTCTAGCAATTATCAAGAAAGAGGTGTTGAATCTTCATCTACTCCTCCTTGGTGTTCTATCAAATTTTGCATTATATATACTGAAACTCTGTTATTAGTTGCACAAACATTTAATATCATTATATTCTCATGAATTAATCATTTATTACTGTGAAAGAGCTCTCTTTATTCCTTATAAAATTCTTTGTTCTGAAATCTACTTCTTCAGATATTAATATATCCACTGCAATTTTCTTTAATAATTATAAACATGGTATATACTACAGTTTATCCATCCTCTTCCTTTAAATCTATATGAACTTTATAATTAAAATCGGATTCTTGTTGACAGTATATAATTGGATATTTTCTATCCAATGTGATAATTTTCTCTTTTAAATGATGTGTATAGTCAATTTATCTTAATTATTTAATTTCTTCTAAAACACAGTATCTTTTTCTCATGTTGCTTGTAAGATTTTATCTTTGTCACTGATTTTATTTTTTTTTAATTTTTTTTTAATTTTTATTTATTTATGATAGTCACAGAGAGACAGAGAGAGAGAGGCAGAGACATAGGCAGAGGGAGAAGCAGGCTCCATGCACCGGGAGCCTGACGTGGGATTCGATCCCGGGTCTCCAGGATCGCGCCCTGGGCCAAAGGCAGGCGCCAAACCGCTGCGCCACCCAGGGATCCCCCTATCACTGATTTTAAACATATTCTTTATTATGTGCCTTATTGCTATTTCACCATATTTTATCATATTTCTTTTATTTAGAATTTCTTGAAATTCTTGCAACCATGGATTTCTAGATTGAATTAAATTTGGAAAAAAATTGTTTATTTTGTCTTCAGATATATTGTTCTTACCCTCCATCTGTCTCATCTTCATATGCTTAAGTTTGTAAAATCAGTTTCAGTGATGCTCATTTAATTTTCTCTTTGATTTATTTTGGATACTTTCCATTTCTTGTGTTCAAGTTAATTATTTACATTGCAGTCTAATGTGCTGTTATTCTATCCAGTGTATTTTTCATATTGGGTATTATATATTTATGTATTTTATCTTTAGAACTCTGATTTGAGTCTCTATTATCTTTATTTATTTTTTTATTTTTTATTTATTTATTTTTTTTTTTGTAAATTTTTTATTTATTTATGATAGTCACACACAGAGAGAGAGAGAGAGGCAGAGACATAGGCAGAGGGAGAAGCAGGCTCCATGCACCGGGAGCCTGACGTGGGATTCGATCCTGGGTCTCCAGGATCGCGCCCTGGGCCAAAGGCAGGCGCTAAACCGCTGCGCCACCCAGGGATCCCCTCTATTATCTTTAGGACTCTGATTTGAGTCTCTATTGTATCTTCCATTTCTCATCTTAGTTCTTGAAAATATAGTATATGTCTAAATGTATATACATATATAGAGATACATATTACAACTTTTTGAAAATAGCCTTGCCTACTCTATTATTGGTGTAGTTTCTGGATTGTTTTTATGTGTGTGGGTTTTGTTCTTTTTAAATTTTTTTTGTAGGTTCAAATTTTTATTTAAATTCCAGTTAGCATACAGTATAATATTAGTTTCAGGCATATAGGCACTGGGTGATGTATTGGTTTCTGCCAATTAGTTTTGCTGTTCCTGGTAACTTGTGCTTTCCTACTTCTTTGCACATCTGGTAATATTTTTATTAAATGCCAGGCAATGTGAAGTTTACATTTGTATGCAGGATTTTGTTATATTCTTTTAAATATTTTAGGACTTTGGTTTGGAATGCAGTTAAGTTACTTCAAAATGATTAGATTCTTTTGTGGCTGTTTTAAGCTAGGTAGGTCCAGGATAGAGTTTAATTAATGGCTAATTTGGCCCTATCTTTGAGACCATGAGAATTTCACATAATGACCATGTGTTAGGAAAGCCTTATGCTCTGGCCGTTGGGATTTGTGTGAACTCTTTGGGTTGTTTTGCTTCTTACTTACCATTCTTTATTTATATGTATGTGCCAACTAATGTTCAGCTAAAGACATGAAAGAAACTTCAGAGACTCTTCAATACACTTTCTTTTTCTATAAAACTCTCTTCTTCCATCCTCTGTTCTACAAGTTCTCATTCTCTTGGCCTTCTCAGACTTTAAATTCTGTCCCTTCCATCTTGGGAGAAGGCCAAACTTAGATCTGTCTTTTCTGGCCTTCTGCCTAGAAACTCTGAATATTAGGCAGGGAAATCATAGGGCTCCTTGTCTTAGCGATCAGTTGCAGTCACTGCCTTTTCCAAGTTACTCAAATAATGTTGTTTCATATTTTTGTTCAGCTTTTGTGTTGTTTAAAGCAGAAGAATAAACTTGATACTTGCTGTTTCATCATGGCTAGAACCCAGAAATCCCTGCTTGGAATCTTTTAGCTACATTAGACAGATGTATTGTTCACCTTTATCTTTTCATCTTCTTTTCATTAAGTACTTGTTTTTTTAAACATAGACACTTGTCCTGGGATGCCTGGGTGGCTCAGTAGTTGAGCATCTGCCTTCAGCCCAGGGCCTGATCCTGGAGACCTGGGGTCGAGTCCCACATCGGGCTCCCTGCATGGAGTCTGCTTCTCCCCCTGCCTGTGTCTCTGCCTCTGTGTGTGTGTGTGTGTGTGTGTGTGTCATGAATAAATAAATAAAATCTTTAAAAAAATAAACATAGACACTTTTCCAAATTAGTACCATTCCACAAGAATAGTGTTGGGTCCATGACAGAAGTAGGTTGGTGCTAAAATAATAGTTGGGCATTTCTTTGTGACATTCAGATATAGAAGAGAAGAGAGCTTATTAGGACAGGAATTACTCCTGGTGGCATAATGAAGTTTGGTTTTTATCTTAGTCACCAATATCCTCTGTGTATTATGGGCCAAGTGGACTAGCAGTGACAATACCATGTCATAGGTAAAACACCTGTGTCCAGCCTGGCTTGCCCAAGTGGTTTGTTTTTCAACAGGATGTTCCACATCCTCAGAATACTCAAAATGATTGTATATCTCTTATAGGGACTAGTCTTTACTGAAACAAGCATATCTGTATTGCCCACAATTAATTAATTTGCTTATGTCATTGAATATATGTTGAAGTTTTAAGATAGATAAACTTCCTGGGCAATGAACTACCTTGCCTATCCAAAATCAGGCTTCTGTGTAAGGAAATCTGTTTGTTGAAATAAAAGGTCACCCATGGAAGAGTCTGTCAGTTCACCAAAATTCACCAAATTCCCTCTTATTTCTAAAACATAAGAAACTTACAAAACTGCTAATCCTGGATAAGGTGGCCTTTCCTCCCAATCCAGGTAAGCCTGAATTTAGATTTCCAATAAATTGAAGAAAAGGCACACAAAATTCTGTCTCCCCATGAAAAAACCACTAGCTAGGATGATGCTCTTAGGACCTCATGCATGCTTGAGATGAAGCTACCAAACTTCCCATTACTCTAATAAAATTATGGCGTCTGACCCACAGCCTTCACTAAGACATCATTAGGTATAACCCAGTATGGCTTCTGTTTTATTCTGTTCCTTCTACAGTAAATGGCCACAACTTAAGCAGCTGAATACTGTACCAATTTACTGTCTGACAGTTCTAGAATCAGAAGTCTAGTGGACTCAACTGAGTTCACTGCATTTGGTATGACTCAGCTAAAATGGAAGTTTGGTATGGATTCCTATCCCAAGGCTCCAAGAAAAAATATAATTTCAGGCTTATTAAGGTTGGTGGCAGAATTGGGTTTCACACAGTTATAGGAATGAGGTGTCCCTGCTTGTCAGACAGGCATTGTTCTGTTTCTAGAGGCTGTTCACATTCTTTGGCTCCTTGCCCCTTCATCCAACTTCAAGACCAGCAATGACAAGTTGAATCTCTCCTGGTCTACCTTATCTTTCCCTCTGCATTTCTTTTCTGCTTCCAGCCAGAGAAGTTTCTCAGCTTTTAAAGCCCCAGATAATTACATTGGAAACACACAGATAAGCCAAGATACCCTTCTTAAGTCTTAAGTAATTTCATCTACAACATTCATGCTTTCATGTTACATAATATTCACAAGTTCTAAGGATTAGAGAGTGAATGTTTTTGGAGGGGAATATATTTTTTTAATTTTTTAGTTTGCCTACCTCATCATTCTTCAGTTTATTTTAGCCACAATCAGATTTTCATCCCCATTAGACTATGTGTTCCCTAATATAACCTAAAATCTCTCATTTCCTCTCCTTTTGGAAATTCTATTCTGCTCTCTGGATTTTATGATCAGGTATTATCAGTATGCCCCGCTGATGTTGAATTTTACTGGAATAATTTCTACATCTTGTTTTAAATGAACTTGGATATCACCTGAGTAAACTCCTCCTGTTAGGCTCTTGCAAGTTGTCTATTTTACTTTTGTGTATTATAGGCCTCCTCTGACCAAAAAGTAACATGCAGCTATCTTGTCCCATATTGCCTATGACAAATAACTTTTTCCTTTTATCCCTGAAACATCTCTAAACATTTAAAGTATATGATATCAAGTTATATATCTACTACTTCTGTTTTCTGTAATCATCTGCCATCATCTTGATCACTTTTCCTTGTTCATTGAAGATGTTAGCACCTGGCATGCTTTCTCTTCACTATTTTTCCTAATATCAGTATCAGATATCTATATAGATAACCTGTGGAATACACTAGACCCTCAGTCCCTTGAACTCCTTTCTCTTTATGATCTTGTTTCCCATCCTACTTTACCTTCTTGACTCTCAGGGTTAGACAGTATCTTTCTAAATTAGCAATGACTGTACTACTTCAAAATCTCAGTATCGACTGTTCTTCTTCGTGACTACCAATTTATATCTCATCAGTCCACCCCATGTAGTAACCTAGTCCAACAATTCTTTGATCCCAATGGAATTAGCAGTTCATGAGGCTCACTACTATTTAGCTGATCATCATACTCTTCATGTTCTCAGCACCTCCTTTACTCCAGTTGGATTCCATGTTCTGTCATCCCTGCAGATGCCTCAACTACATACCTCTCCTTCCCTCCAGTGTGCTCAGCTGGCAAAATCCTACTGATGATTAAATCTATCTAGTCTCAGCCTACCCTTTAAACAGGGGATTTTTTTTTTAAATCAGTGATCTATGCTACTGACCTGTCTTCAACAAAATTTAACAGAAACCTCAGGGTTCCCAGACAACTAACTAACTAACCAACTAACTAACTCACTTTATATATTCAGTTCATTCTCTGAAGAGATTGTTTCTCATGTTTTTTTTTTTTCAGATTTTATTTATTTATTCATGAGAGACACACGGGGGTGGGGCAGAGACACAGGCAGAGGGAGAAGCAGGCTCCATGCTCCATGCAGTCCCATGCAGGACCCCAACATGGGACTCGATCCCGAGTCTCCTGGATCATGCCCTAGGCCGAAGGCGGCACTAAACCTCTGAGCCACCTACGCTGCCCTCATTTCTCCTTAAAACTCAGAAATTTCTCTTCTTTCTCAATCTAAATACTCATGACATTTTTTCTTTTAGTGAGAAAATAGAAGCATCTAGAAGAAAATGTCCATATATGCCTATTAAGAAATCTATCACATGACATGCTTCTATATCAACAGTTTTACTTTTCTTCCTATTACAGTGGATAAATTATCCTTGCTTTCATCCATAACTACCATCTTTCCCACCTTTGAATCTACTTTCATATATTTAAGGGTCTCTTTTTCTGCAATTATGTTCTTTCTTTTGTACATCATCAGATTTTTCTTTCTCTCTTACTGGATATTTTCCATTAGTACACCAACATGCTGCCATACATTTAGACCTAAAATTTTCCCTTTCACCCACATCTCACTTTCCCACTTCACTGCTCCACTTTACAGGAAAGCTTGTCAAAAGAGTTGTTCAAATTTGCTACATCTAATTCCTTTTCTTTCACTATGACTTAAAACCGTTGAATCAGGTTTTATCCCCAAGTCCTCCACTGAATGAGGTCATTATATCTACATTAAAAAATTATGATCATTTTACAGTTCACATCTTGGTTAGTCTCAGTATCATTTGACACAGTTGTTCAGTTTATGCATCTTGGAAAAACTTCATGCTTTGGCTTCAAAAACATCATTCTCTTAGGTTTGCTAATTCATTGACAGCCTATTCTTAGTCTTCTTTGACATCCTGCTCTTCTTCTCAATTTCTAAATGTTTGAGAGTCTGAGGATTCAGTCTTCGGAATTTCTCATTTCTCTTTGAATATTGATTTGCTAAGTGATCTCATTCAGCCTGATGATTATAAGTACATCTGATGGTTCAAAAATTGTATATTTCTGGGACACCTGGGTGGCTCAGTGGTTGAGCATCTGCCTTTGGCTCAGGTTGTGATCCTGGAGTCCCGCATCAGGCTTCCTGCATGGATCCTGCTTCTCTTCCCTCTGCCTGTGTCTCTGCCTCTCTCTGTCTGTGTCTCTCATGAATCAATAAATAAAATCTTTAAAAAATTGCATATTTCTCTCCTTGCCTACTTCTCTGAACTTTGTATTTTTTATATAACCCCACATTCAACAATTCCAGTTGGATATTAAATAAACAACTCAAGTTTTTCAGGAACAAAAATGAACTCTTGTTTCCCTTGACATGTAAAGACTCTTCCACCATGTATTCCCATTAAAATAAATGTGACTTTCATTCCCTCACATGCTCAGACTGCATGATTCCTTGATTAGTTCTGAGAACCTCTGTGGTATGAGTTTTCCAGTTTATGATAGAGAAATTAGACTGTTGTATCCATAATTAATAAATGGTTTTCCATTTTCAGTCTTCTGCCACCCAAGTCAATTCTGAATGTGTCTTAGATTAGTCCTGTTAAGCCACCAGTTATCTTTAGAAATTTAATTGTTCTTTGCCTTTCAAAGGTTCTGTCAATCTCTATCATAGTCTTAAGTTTCCTTATAAATATAGCTTTTTAAGTTCCATCTACTATCATTTATCCTCTATTAAAATTCTTCAGATGTCTTCTGATTTCCAAAGACATTCATTTCCTTCCTCTGAGCTTTTCTACTGCTCCTTCTGCATAGTACTCATTAGTTCTTAATGTATTATAATATTACATACATATTGAGGCTCTAAAATTTTAAACTTCCTAAATACATACAGGTGAAGTTATGGCTAATAATTCTTTGCATTGCCTAGCACAGCACATCACATCTATTAGATGCCAAATAAATGTTTGAAAAAATTAGTCTGAGACATCACTCTGATCTCTAAATGAAAATATTTTACTCCCATAAATACAATAATTATTCTAAGTTTTGGGATCACAAAATACATTAACTGGAGTGCAGTCATCATAAAGAAACCACACCAGATATTTTAACAGAAAATTTAAGATAAAGAATTATTGGCTAAGTAGAAGATTCAAAAGGGAACACTAAAGTTTCTCACAGGAAGCAGCTAATTTTTGTATTGGAAGATAAGGGAAGAAGTTGAAAGGGGATCCCTGGGTGGCGCAGCGGTTTGGCGCCTGCCTTTGGCCCAGGGCGCGATCCTGGAGACCCGGGATCGAATCCCACGTCGGGCTCCCGGTGCATGGAGCCTGCTTCTCCCTCTGCCTATGTCTCTGCCTCTCTCTCTCTCTCTCTCTGTGACTATCATAAATAAATAAAAATTTTAAAAAAAAAGGAAGTTGAAAGTATTAAAGTTTAGAAGCTTTGTGGAGGATTCCTGAAAGCCAGAACCCATTGTATGGAGCATGCTGAGCAGTATTAGGTTTCTCTTAGCTTGTAGGGGAGTCACAGGGGCTAGGGTACAGCTCTTCGTGGAGGGGATATCCTCTGGCTGGTGCTGATTTGCCTGCTGGGTCATGAGGCTGATTCTACAAAAACAACAAACAAACAAACCCTGCAAACTAGAATGAATTACTGCTATGGACAAATTGTCCTTGCTGGCATGGAGTACTCCTGGAATGACAATTGGTATCAAATGAAACAAGACAAAAAGGAAAAGGTAGTGAATGGCAAAAATTCTGCATTATCTTCACCTGCTCTTTACTGGCAGGGAGTATAGAAAGGGCAGCAGAGTGCTAGACCTATCCCCACAAAGCAGAATATAGAAGAGTGAGTTTGAAATGGAAATAATCACTTAGGGATCCCTGGGTGGCACAGCGGTTTAGCACCTGCCTTTGGCCCAGGGCGCGATCCTGGAGACCCAGGATCGAATCCCACTTCGGGCTCCGGTGCATGGAGCCTGACTCTCTCTCTCTCTCTCTCTCTCTCTCTCTCTCTCTCTATCATAAATAAATAAAAATTTTTTAAAAAGAAATAATCACTTAATTACTGACACACTCAGACACTTTTTGAGATCCAAATGCTGACTTTCCTTACAAACTGCACTGAGTCAGGAAAGTTAAATGAACAAAAGAAACATTAAAGTAACATTTATCGATGTTTTAAAAATAACCTTGTTCGAAAATATCAAGATGCATATAGTTAGGAAGGATGAATGAGAAAAACACTGACTTTCTTAGAAAGCTCTTTGAAATAAAAACATAGTTGAATAAAAAAGTAATAAATGTAAATGCTTTTCATTGAATACATTTTGGATTGATAATGGACCGACTGAGTGGATTTTGTAACGTCTTTTTCTAATTTTTCTTTTTGCTTCTAAGTAATTCTTATTTGATAGAGTTCTGTCACAGAAGTCTGTGCTATTCATGTATTCTCAACTGTTTACTGCAGCTTTCCTTTGGAATATTGTCTTACCCCACTGATCCACCCAAGAGGATCAAGTGTATTATAACAAATCCCCCTGAGACTTGCTCAGAAATCCTCTGGTTGAAAGGAAAATATATGCACTAGGCTATATTTCTTCTGAACTGAATTCCTAAGACTTGTCTGTACAGTCTGGGGAATTGTGAGAGGTGCCACTACTAAGTCAGGAAGATTTGCAAACCAAGGAACAAAAGATCCTATTAGATTAAAAAAAATGTATATCGTGGCTTTTATGTTCCCTGCCCTGATTCAAGTTTATCAGGGAAATGTCACGTTGTGACTGAATTAATACTGTTCAAACTGAATTTGCATATCATTTCCCTTTCAAGGAGAAATGAAGAGGATGAGAATGAGAAATATAAATATGATATTTTTCATTGAACCAAATATACTAGTTTCTAAAAAAAAAAAAGACAAAAAACAAGAAAACTTTACTTAATGGGAAAACATTTTGTATCTTCCCACTCTCTTGGAACCATTTTAGAGGATCCCAAATGGAGGGGTTTACACAATGGCATGGGTCTATCATGATTGACATTAATGAAATTCTCAATGCTTAGTAAGAATATTATATAGGAAATTATTCATTCATTCATCAAATATTAACTGAATGCCTACTGTTCATGAGTCACTGAAATTGGTAATTTAAGACATTTTTTTCTAATCCAAAAATGAAAAAAATTTCTTATTTCTTATTCCATATGATCTTTTACCTTTGACCTCTAGTAAGAATACATAACCAGAAAAAAGAACACTAAGAATTTCAGTTGAGGAATCACTTCTGCTTAAGCAATTAACCTTGATTTGTTCTGAGGTCCATAAAGCCCACTCCTTTCTCCTAGTTGTCAGGTACACATTTGTTATTCATCCAGAATAAAACAGCAACTCTTCTTGCCTCTCCTGCAAACACAGGTGATTTAGTTGAGTTCTAGGTGATGAGACATAAGCAGAAATGTTGACGAGGCTTGTGGATAATCTTACAGGGAAGCTGCCTTGTTAGGAATAGGTTCGTTTGCCATTTTACCTTTTCTTGTTTTAACTTCTATCTCTAAGCATCCAGCTTAGACCTTGACATGAACTTGAAAAATCCCAGTGCTAGGCTAGATGGGTGAAACAGATGATCATGGAGCCTCCAGATACTAGCCTTGTACTAACTGCCCCTTAATCTACCTGACATAACAAAAGAATTAAGTTATATTTTGTTTGAATTACTGATATTTTGCATATTTCTCTTCTAAGCTAGTACAATCTAGTACTGATTGAAAAAATTATCTTAATTTTTCTCTATAAGAAAAAAACTTATTTGTTGATTTTCATTCTCTTCTGTAATCCTTAAAACTTCAATATGAGTTTTTAATCTAAATTTTCTAACAAATTTCTAACAAATATCTATTCTCCTTTTACAGTTGACAAGGATATTAACATGATTTATCCAGTAAACAGAAAGCCCTCTCCATCGTTTTAATGTTATTAGAGTTTTGGTTCTACCATTTTTATTGTAAACACACAAATGTGTGAATCATTTAACAATTGATGATTAAATAAATAAATAAATAGAAATCTGAACAAAGAAGGAAGGTGAGGCATTTAAGAAACAGTAGTGGATATGGAAATCAATACATAATTTGATAACTTTAATTATTTACTTACTTATTTTAATTTTTTATATAGAAAGAGCAAGAGAATACATGTGAATGGGGAGAAGAGACAGAAGGAGAGGAACAGAGAGAATCCCAAGCAAGCTCCACGCTCAGTATGGAGCCTGACCAGGGACTGGATCTCACATTTTTGAGATCATGGCCTTAGCTGAAATCAAGAGTTGGACACTTAACCAACTGAGCCACCCAGGTGCCCCCAGATTTCTCTTGCCTTTTCTCTTACTGTTTGTATAAATGTTTTATTGTTATCATCTCCTGGAAAATAGTTTGGCTCAAGATAGAATTTTAGGTTCAGAGTTAATTACTCATAGAACTCTGAAGACACTTTATTTTCTTCTGGAGTCTATTACTAAGGAGACACTTGTCAGTCTGCTGCTCATTTGAGATAAGACTATTCTATCTTTCTATCTCTACCTTTTCTCTATCGTTTCTTCTATCTATTTTTTTTAATTTTTATTTTTTTATTTATTTATGATAGTCACAGAGAGAGAGAGAGGTGCAGAGACACAGGCAGAGGGAGAAGCAGGCTCCATGCACCGGGAGCCCGACGTGGGATTCGATCCCGGGTCTCCAGGATCGCGCCCTGGGCCAAAGGCAGGCGCCAAACCGCTGCGCCACCCAGGGATCCCCGTTTCTTCTATCTATTGATGTCTTCCATTTCACAGCAATGAATCTAAGGATAGACATTTTTACTTACTTATCTTGATT
This sequence comes from Canis lupus dingo, assembly GCF_003254725.2. NCBI lineage: Eukaryota > Metazoa > Chordata > Mammalia > Carnivora > Canidae > Canis > Canis lupus. The sequence continues at coordinate 31,221,124 of NC_064258.1, read as the reverse complement.
CCTTGAGGGTTATTATTATTTTTTTTATTGTTTTGGTGTGTGTGTGTGTGTGCATGCGTCTAAATGTGAGGAGTTGTGAATTTGATTCTGAAAAGTTCCCAATTATTGCTCTTTACTGACATTTCTTCAGTTATATATTCTGGAACTCCTAACAGGTATATGCTGAATAGTCTCATCTCAAATGAGCTGCAGACTTGATTCCAAGTTGCGTGATTTGAATACAGTTCTCTAATTATTCAAGCACTGCTTGTTGAAATAAATTATCTTTTCTCTACTGAGTTACCTTTGTACTTTCTTCAAAAACTAGTTCTCCATACAGCTGTGAGTCAAATTCTAGATTTACTATTCCTTTTTCCATTAATCTATTTTTCTATCACTAAACAATACAAACTGTGTTTTATTACTGTATAAATTTATAGTAAGTCCTGAAATAAGGTAATGTTAGCCCTCCAACACTGCTCTTCTTTTTAAAAAAAATTTTTCTGCTCTTTTAAAAGTTTACTTAGTTATTGTCAGTCCTTTGCCTTTTTATATGGCTTTTAGAATAATTATATCAATTTATGTTAAAATTTCTGCTGCAATTTTGATTGGGTGTACATTGATAACCAACCATAGATCAATTTGGGAAGAATTGCTATAATAATATGGATTGTTCTGGGCCATGTGAACAAGTGCAATTCTCAATCTTCATTGAGATTTTTAAAATTTTGTTTCACCAGTGTTTTGTAGTATTCAATGTAGAAGTTTTGCATATGCTTAGTCATATTAACCCTAAGTACTTAATATATTGGATCATAGTATAAAGGGTATTCTTAATTTTTATTTCTAGTTGCTCACTTTAAGCATATGAAGATATAATTGATTTTTGTATATGTATTTTGTACCTTTCACCCTTGCTAAACTCACTTATTAGTTCTACCAGCTTTATCTGTAGATTATATTCTATTTTCCACATAAACAATCATGCCATTTATTTCTCTTCCTTGTCTAATTATTATACTGGCTAGAACATCTAGTACAATGTTAAGTAGAAGTTTTAAGAGAAGTTATCTTTGTCTTAATCCTAATCTTAAGGGGAAAGTCCTGTGTCTCTCATTATTAAATATAATGTTCCCTGTAAATTTGTTGTATATATTCTTTACTAGATTGAAGAAATCCCCTTCTGTTCTTAGTTGACTGAAAGTTTTTATCAGTGATAAATGTTGGACATGGTCAAATGTTTTCTCTAAGAAAACATCTCAAGATGATAATAAGATTTCATTTTTAGTTAGTTAATATGGTAAATTATATTGAATGATTTCCAAATATGAAACAACTATCTTCTGGAATAAACACTGCTTAATCATTGTATTATTTTCCTGTTGCTACTGTAACAAATTACCACATTTCATTCAAGGTTAGGAGTCCTAAAATCAAAGTATTGGCAAACTGCATTCCTTCTGAAGATTCTAGGGGAATTTTTTTTTTGAATTATAGGTTAGTAGGGTTTTCTGTTATTGTTATTTTTAATATTTTAAAATATTTTATTTTTTGCTTTTAATATTTTAAAAATATTGCTTCACTGTTTCCTGACATTGTTTTCTGCACATTATTCATAGTCATCCTTCTCTTTGATCGTATATCATTAAGGTTTCTTTTATTCTCTGAACACTTTCAAGATTGTTCTGTCATTGGTCATGAGTAATTTTATTTGATATGCACTGGTATAGATTTTCTCATGTTCCCAGTGCTGGTCGATCATTAAATTTCTTAAATCTGTTGATTTATACTTTTTGTGAAATTTGGGGAAATTTTTCAATTATTTTTCAAATATTTTTGTGACCTTGCCACCACAAGTAATTCCAACTACATGTAAATTAGGGTACTTGAAATTATATCAAATGTCACCACTAATCTTTTCATTTTTTAAAGTTCTTTATTTCTCTGTTTTATCTTGAACAATTTATATTGCTGTTTCTTAAGGTTTATTTTTTTTATTCTACACCATCTAATTGGCCACCAATTTCATCAAGTATATTTTGCATTTCACACGTTTTAGTTTCCACATCTCATGTTCAATTTATATCTTACTGAAGTACCTTCTGTGAAATACTTATACTTAGTTGTTTAGAACATATAGGGTACAGTTGTAATAATTGTTTTAATATGTTTCTCTGCTATTTATAGCATATGCATGAATTCTGGATCAGTTTGGGTGCTCTTGATTTTTCTCTTCAATAGGTTGTACATTCCCATTTCTTTGCATACCTGCTAATTCTTTATTAATGCCATATTTTGTAGATTTTATATTTTTTGAATACTGGATCTTTTTATATTCCTTTAACTATTTTTTGAGCTTTGTTCTTAAATTACTTGCAAGGAGTAATCTTTCCTTTCATGTCTGATTTCCTAGGCAGTACTGGTGATCGAATTTTCCCTCACTATTAAAGCAAAATGCTTCCAAGTGTTCTATCCAGTGCCCCATAAATTGTAATGTTTTGCAATCTGTCTGGGGGGAAGCATGGTGAGCACCAAGTCCTTATTTCCTCTCATCTTTAAGAGTGGTTCTTTCTGTGACCTTGAGTATTTTCCCCACACTGTGGCATATGTGGTGATCAGTACTCGGCTGAATACCTGAGAGGGCTGTTAGTATTTTGCTGCACACCTGAGAGGAACACTATGTAGTTTTCTGTAGCTCTCTTTTCCCTGGTGCTTCATCCTACAAACTGTACTTTTGTTTCATTGGACTTTCAACTCTATCTCCTCAATTTAAGGAAACCATTGGAGTCTAAATTTCTCCCTTCCTGCACTATAGCCCGGCAACTCTAACAAGTCAGTAAGCTGGAACAATCATAGGGTTTACTTTATCTTTTTTCCAATCTCCCTGGGATCAATATCTTTCAGTGGTTCTCATATAACCCTATGATTTTTTTTATAAAACATTTACATTTACTATACTGTTTTACATAGGAAGGAAACCGGGCTCAGATAATTGCTTTCTCTATTACTACCAGTACAATTATAAAAGCACTTTCTACTAGTTTACTTCATCTTGTACAGAGCACACGTACTACCTCTAACTATTGTCTTATCTCTAGGAACTGTTTCTTGAAAAATTTTCCCTCTGAGCTGGTGAGATAGAACAATATCTTCCTCTGGTTTTGTGAATGCTAATCAGCATGATTATATTGAGCATTCACATACAGATACTCCAAACTTTCACTTCTTAGTGTTTTTATTTTTTGATTAAAATTTGCTGTCACAGTTGAAAAAATTGTATTTCACTCTCTAAATCTTGATATAAAATCTTGTAATATATGGTCTAAAAACAAAAACAATGGAAAATAGGGGTGCATAGGTAGCTCAGTTGGTTAAGCATCTGACTTCAGCTCAGGTCATGATCCTAAGGTTCTGGGATTGAGCCCTACTTTGGGGTCCCCACTCAGCGGGGATCTTTTAGTCCCTCTGCCCCTCCTCCAGCTCATGCTGTCTCTCTTAAATAAAGCCTTCTTTTTAAGGTTTTTTTTTTTTAAAGCAAAGGAAAATAATGCAGAAATGTGCCATTCACTTCTCCAGTTCCTTCACTAAGTCTCTAAAACTTCTGTACTTCAGGCAGACAGAGCTAAGGCATTGGTTAACATTGGGCTCATATTATAATGCAACTTATCAGTTATATGTAATTGATTTCAGATAACAAGTCTAGAAAAAGGAGATCAAGAACCACATTTAGCATGTTACTTGCTTTTGTTTATTTTTTTAATTGTTTACAACCACTTGAAGTGTTCAGAATCAGAAGGGAAAGACATGTTTGAAATACTAAACTTTAATAAATCTAAGTACACAGATGAACAGATCAGCAGCACAGCTCCACTGTGATTCAAGGAAATTAAAATTTCCATGCAGGAGCTGAGACAATGTGCCATTTCTGAAGGTCAGGCACCACCTGCAATGTGTAAACATAGAAGTGCAAACTTCAGCTTCATTAGTTCTTCATTGAGGATCTTCATTTCTGATCCCAAAAGAAAATGTACTTTTTAATAATTGTAATTTTACTGACCTTTCTCAGCAGCCTGTTGATTGATTATATAACCTTTCACTCTGCTGTAGCATTGTGTGACTTCAGCCTGTGTCCTGGACCCCAATTTAACTCAATGGAAGGAAAACACAAGGCTTGACCTATGGAATAAGAATTGTAAAACATTTGGGCTATTGGGAATGCCTGCACTCCAAAAAAGAGTTTTAAAAAGTAATTACCTATTGATTAAGGGGAAAAAAAGTACAGAAAAAAAACCATATAAGCAAGAGAACTTTCTCTGTGCAATCCTAGAAACAACATCCTGATTTTGACTTGTAGATTTTCAGATGTGAATTTGGAAAGGAGACAGAGTTCCTTTGATTTTTTTCTCCAAATTTTTATTGAAATTCCAGTTAGTTAACATACAGTATTACATTAGTTTCAGGTGGAAAATAAATTGATTGAATGCTTCCATACAACACCCAGTGCTCATCATAAGTGCCCTCCTTAATCCCCTTCCCTCTTTCACCCCTTCCCCTGCACCCCTCCCTTCTAGTAACCCTCACTTTGTTCTTCATAGTTAAGGGTCCGTTTCTTGGTTTGCCTCCCTTTTTTACCTTTTGTGTTCATTTATTTTGTTTCTTAAACTCCACATATGAGCAAAATCATACGGCATTTGTCTTTCTCTGACTGACTTATTTCACTTAGTATAATATTCTCTAGCTCCATCCATATCATTGCATATGGTAAGATTTGGGAGTTACCTCTAGAGAAATTGTCAAAGAAGATGTATCATTTGGAAGGCCAAAAAAAAATTAAGCGTAAAACTTGTAACAACTGAAGAGCCCAAACGAAAGTTCTCCTAAAATGGTAATTATTGCTTGGGGGAAAAACTGATTGAAATAAGTGAAAGGAAAAAAATTTAAGTAATATAACAATCAGAAGAACTATTTTGGTAAAGGCATTTAGGATATAGCATCCTCTAACATAAATAAAAAGAGAAGAAATATATGTAAGGATATACAAATAGATATTTTATTCCTTTGAAACTTAAACTTCTCTTAGATCAATTTCTCTTATACTTTCATATCTTATAGAAATCAATGATTAAATTTATAGGATTTTATCAGAGACAATTTTGAATAGAGAATCATATCAAACATACACATTAATCTTTCTTTAAAATGGAGATATCCATGCATTGATTAGAGTTTTCTGCTGAGCCCAAGCTAGTCTAATATCACTTCTCTTCTATAATAGCAATTGGAACCATAGGAATAACTTTTTAGAGGAAGAGAAAGGAAGAACAACCAGCTATTAGATTGTTTTGTGAAACCAGTCTCATTTTCTAATGTAAAAAGTCATTTTATGCTTCAGAATCAAGCTTTTTATTTGAGATGAAGTATTTAAGAGATTTGGAAGAACTTAGCATATACATCTGGGAATCCCTTCTCAGTACTTCTTAGGAATTCCGTGTTTTTTACTAATCCTGAATTCTGAGACAAATCAATTCAGAAATCAGGAATGGGAAAATATAATTCTATGAAAATAAAAACTAAACTATCAACATTGAGGAGAGAGAAGGAAATGCTGCAGGATAAATAAAAGGTTATACCCAACATTTCTAGAAATTAGGGAAGAAGCCGGCAGAAGAAGTGGTCATGGTGTAATCACTCACTCCCACTCATGACCATTGACATATTGTAAGAATGTATTCTTCCCTGTCTGTTGCTAACAGTGATGTGTTCATTCTTTAAAATAAAATAAACATTAATAAGTTTGTTTTGTTTTTTTTCAGAGAGAGAGAGAGAGTGAGAGAGCATGCACATATGGGAAGGGAGGGAGGGGACAGGGAACAAGAGAATCCCGAGCAGGTTCCACACCCAGTGCAGAGCCCATCGGGTGCTTGATCTCATGACCCTGAGATCATGGCCTGAGCAAAAATCAAGAGTCTGATGCTTAACCAACTGAGCCACCCAGGTACCCCCTCAGTACACATAGTATTCTTTATACTAATCCTATAAATAATGTCCATGAAATAATAAGTTTGGAAGCAAAACTAAACCTTAAATTGACAATTTAGCATGTGGTTATGTGTAACAATGTTATGCTTTCAAAAAAATACTGATGTTATGTTGTTAGAACACCATGAAAAATATTCACTGGCATTTTCAGTTTTAAGTGTTTGATATAGACTAGTATTCTTTGTAGATACATTAGCAAAAGACATGCAACAGAGAAATGTACACATGTAAAAATTAATATAAAATCTTAGTTGACAAAAATAATATCAATATTAAAGCTAAAACTAAAATCAAGGAAAGCAGACAAAATATCTTAATTGTTAAAAAGAAAAAGCTTATATGAAACAACTTGCTATCCTAATGCCTATGAAGCATGAAGGTGGTTTGGAAACTCAATAATTTTACTAATTTCATTGCAAACCAGAGGGCATTTTTCTACATTGAGAATTTTTGTCAATATCTAAACTATAGGGTAGGGCAATCAGTGCTTTCAACGTTTTAACATTTCATTTTAAGAATGGTAATTTTTTCTAAAGTTATTTTTTAATTTGTAAAATGATTTGAAGTTGGCATTTTATAGTCATGTTCCATTTTAAAATTTTCTATTATAAAATATCTGTAAGGGATACTAATTTACTTGTACATGATATTAAAATTCATAACCTTGTCAACATATATTTGTTGATAACAGATACTAAAACATACATTTATTTTTACTTGCATTTTAACATAACAAACAAACACATCACAGAAACTTTTTATTCATTACGTATTAGTATGATCAATCATTTTTTTAAAAAAAATACACTTATGGGACACCTGGCCGGCTCAGTCAGAGGAGCATGTGACTTGATTGCAGGTTTGTGAATTCAAGCCCCAAATTGGGAGTAGAGATTACTAAAAAGGGGGAAAAAAGGAAATGGAAACTTCAAAAAACTAAAAATATGCATAAAATGTTATAAAAATTATAAAGTAATGGAACCCCTGCGTGGCTCAGCAGTTAGGTGTTTGCCTGCAGCTCAGGGCGTGATCCTGGAGTCTCAGGATCAAGTCCCACATCAGGCTCCATGCATGCAGCCTGCTTCTCCCTCTGCCTGTGTCTCTGCCTCTCTCTCTCTCTGTATGTCTTTCATGAATAAATAAATGAAATATTTTTTAAAAAATTATACAGCAACACGATTTTGGAGATATCTGAAGAAATCCCTGGAATTTTTATTTCTTCTTCTAAAATCCCAAGGATTAATGCTTGTTAAGGATTTGCAAACACTGGGATATTTTAATTATAGCTTTTTAAAATAAATCTATTTAGCTTCTCCATCTTCTAGTAATCACGTCCTAGTCTTCAAAGACTTGCTTCTACTGTTTACCCATGCTCTGTTCTAATATGAATTAATTCCTACTGTCTGTGGCTACAAAGCTAGTCATGAGATCCTGGCTTGGCTACTCAGAGTCCTTCTCTGGAATTCCCCGAATTTAAGACAGGCATAGTTTTCTCTTTCAACTTCTGTGTTGTGCTACAGTACCTAGGTAAGCTCAGAATACTGGCAACTGTGGCCACTGGCCATAAAGAAAATCTGGAGTGAGAGGTCAATACTGACAAAAGCTGTGACAAGAAATTGACAAAGGGAGAATGTGAAAATCGACCCCACATTTCTGAGATTATAGATTCAAATTGACCATGAGACCAATCACACCCCTTACTTTGTTGAGCATGACAATAAATGTCTCTTTTCTACTCTTTTGTTGAATTGAAGCTTGTTTGAGTTGAGTTTCTGTCATGTGCAGGCAAAAGAGTCCAAACAGGTTGTCTTAGTCTGACCTGGCCACCATAACAAAATACCATGGATTGATCGACCTGAACAACTGGGGTTAGTTTCTCAGAGTTTTGGAAGCTGAGGAATCCAAGATCAAGGTTCTGGCAGATTTGATTCTTGGGGTGGTCCTCTTCCTGGCTTGCAGATGGCCTTCTCAGTGTATATGCATCACGTGGTGGAAAGAGGAAGCTCTAGGGTCCCTTCTTCTATGTATAAGGGAACTAACCCCATCCTGGGGTCTCCTCATCATCTCATCTAAACCTAACTGCCTCCCAAAGGCCCCCAACTTCCTAATACCCTCACTTCTGGGGTCAAGGTTTCAACATATAAATTTTGAGGAAACACAAACTTTTGATTCCCTCCAATACTAAGCATTTCTCTTTTACAAAGACAACTTTTTATCTGCTCAAGACCCAAAGGATTTATAGTTTGTAAGTAATACCTTTCTAAATTAAACACTTTTGTCAATGCATTAGTAAACAATTTCTGTCTATTTTGATTCACAGATTTACTAATCCTCCCTGGCCTTTCCTAGTACTCTTGATAATATTTGTAATATAAGGAATGTTACTTTTATCATATCATTTTATTCATATTTTAATTAAATGAAACCAATTTTTGATTTAGTTTTCTGCATTAAAAATGAAAAAAAAAGTCCTAGCTTATTACCTTCCACATTACCCCATCTTGTGATTTTTCAATTATTTACCAGGTAAAGTCTTTTCATTTGAAAATTCATACCCCATTTATTTGCTGATGATTATGATACAACCTTTTGGATTTTCTTTACTTCTCTTTCTTTTTGAATTTAGGTAAAGAAGGTAAAACTAACTCTACTCTGCTTCATAACCTGTTATAACCCTGTTCCCAGCAAACAGTTTCTTGTTTTATTAATTCTCTCTTATCCACATTCTGCACTCTTTCTTCCCTCACCATAGGAAACCATTTCAATGTGTTTAATAAGTGGCTTTTTGTTTGTAAGTGTGTCAGATAGGACACATATCTCCTACAATTACTTCTGTCTTGAATTTTACCCACTTTTCCCACTTCAGTCACTACTGTAGCCCACTGAGTCCAAGAGCACCCATGTGTGTCCTCCATCAAAGGCTTAGGACTTTGCAGTTCCCCACCACACTATGAAGTGCCACACCTAGAGTCATGAGGCCTGACTTCCCAAGGGGCCAACTTTCTTCTTCAACTTAAACTAAAGTAGAGTTAATTCCCTGTGAAGAGTAATTTAACCAATAGAGACACAAGATAAAACAAATAAATCCTCTTTCTATACCAACCTCCTATTAACTCTTCCAAAACACAATTTTCCCATAGAGTCTACCCAGAAATGTCTCATGCAGCCTAGCATATGCAAAAGAAACATAAGAGACAAGCTGTGTATTTTGCAGCTCATCATAAAGCAGTGGCCAAAACACCCTGCTTGAGCATCTCATCCTACTTTACCTAATTTCTGTTTTCTCTGGGATTGTACCTTCTAGTAAAGAATTAGCAGTTTCAACTTGCTTCTGACTCTGTTTTATAAGAGTCTCAAACTGAGATATTGTGAATTATGCATTCTTGCATACTATGAATTGTTATTTTGTGTTCATGAAATTTTGTTTACATAATGGTATTCTGTTTCCTTTTTTTTTTTTTCACTCAACACTTGTTTTTTGAGATCCATCCATGTTGTTCTATCTACATATTTTCTATTGCCTCTAACCACTATATAGTTCTCTGGTTTGCATCTACTACATTTTACACATGTACCTTTCTGATGATGGATAACTAGGGTTCCTCTTCCAAATGCTTGCCACCACAAATAACACTTCATGTATCTGTAAAAAAAATCCCCACAAGATTTATTTAGGCATAGAATTCTACAGAATTGCTAAATTTTCAGTTCTATATTTAATTCACTGAATGGTACCAGACTGTTTCCCCACATTGTCTGATGGAGGCTTCAGTCTGCATTCCCACTGGCAGTGTAGGCTTTTAGTACTCACACATCATTGTGTGCTCTGGAGAATATCAAGCTTTCAAATATAAAGTGATATTTCATTGTTAGTTTTACTTATGTTTTTCTTCATGAGACTGCATATTTTATTAACATGTTAGCCATTTGAGGCTACCTCTTATATAAATTATCTCTTCATGTATTTTTATATTTTACCTAATTATTCTATTGAGATGCCATATTTCATATTGATTTACAGATTTTCTTCATCTCTTCTGTAAGTTTTATATATAACATGTATTGGTATTTGCCCAGTACAAACTTTATTCAAGGCTTATTTTATTGAACAGAAGCAATATTCATTAATGGTTTTTGGTGGTATGATAGCTAGCTTTTTAAAAATTCTGAATACTATTGTATGGATGAACCATAGTTGTTTACCTATTGAAGCATATATTAGTTGCTTCAAATTTTTTGCAATTATAAAGTTGCTGATATCTTAGCACACAGGTTTTTGTGTAGGCATAAATTTTTAAAATTTTATTTACTTATTTGAAAGAGAGAAAGAGCAAGGGGCAGGGGGCAGGGAAAGGGAGAGAAATGCAAACATATTCCACACTGAATACAGAGCCTGATGAGGGGCTCCATCTCATGACCCTGAGATCACGATCTGTGCCAAGACCAAGAGTTGGACGCTTAACCAAATGAGCCACTTAAGTACCCCATAGATTTTTTAATCAATTTTGTAAATACCTATGAGTGTGATTACTGAATCACGTAGAAAGACTTAGCTTTGTAAAAATTAAGAAACTATCTTTCAATGTCAATGTACCATTTTGTATTTATATCAACAATGAATTAGAGTTCCTATTGATCCAGCAATTTATACTATCAGGGGTTTTTTTTGGATATTAACCATTGTGATAGTTTGTAGTTATATCTCATTCTTGCTTTAATCAATAAATCCTTAATATCACAACATGTTGAGCATTTTTTCATGTTTGTTATTTGTTTATTTTTGTGTGTGAGTTGTCCAGATATTTTGCCCCTTTTTCAATTGGATTGTTTATTTTTTATTGTTGAGTTTTAATGGTTCTTTACATATTTTGGATACAACTCCTATGTCAGATATGTTTTGCAAATATTTTCACCTGGTCTGTGCCTTGTCTTTTCATTCACATACATTATCTTTCACAGAGCAGATTCTTTTGTACTTTTAATAAGTCCAACTTATCAATTTCTGCTTTCATTTATCATACTCTTGATGTTATATCTAAAATTTCATCACCAAAAAATATAAAATAAAATAAAATAAAATAAAATAAAATAAAATAAAATAAAAATTTATCACCAAACATAAAGCGACCTATATTTTCTCCTATTTTCCTCTGGAAATGTTAATATTGCATTTTGTATTTAGGTATACAATTAATTTTAGTTAGTTTTTATTTGAAGATGTAGAGTTTGTATCTATGTTCATTTTTTTTTGTATAGTTGCCAACACCATTTGTTGAAAAGATAATCCGTTCTCTATTGAACTTCCTTTGCACATATGTCAAAGAATAACTTACTGTATTTGGTTGGATCTACTTCTGACTTCTCCATTATGTTTCATTGATCTATATATCTGATTTTGCACCAATACAGCACTATTTTGATACAGTAATTGTATAGTAAGGCTTGAAATCAGGTCTTTTTTTTTTTTCTCCTTTTCAATATTGAGTGTTCTAGATCTTTTGCTTTTCCACATCAATTTTAGAGTTAGTTTGTCAATATCTACAAAATAGCATTTTAACTGGGATTATTTTTAATCTACAGTTAAGATTGGTAGAATTGAATCTTACCAATATTGAGTTTTATAATCCATGGAAACTAAATACCACCACGTTTATTTAGAATTTTGATTTTTTTTCATCAGAGATTTGTAGTTTTCTATATATAAATCCTTTAATATTCTGTTAAATTCATAGCTACATTTTCATTTTTGAAGTACAATGGCTAATAATATTATTTATTTTATTTTATGATTTTTCAATGCAATTATACCGGAAAGTAATAAACCTTTCAATATTAATCTTATATACTATCAATTTCTGATAAGTGCTAGTTTCAGTAGTTTTTTGTTGACTCTGGGATTTTCTACATAGAAAATCATGCCATCTGTGGATAAAAGCAGTTTTCTTTCTTTTCAATATGTATAAATTTCATTTCCTTTACTTGTGTTTTCACATTAGTTAGAAATTCCACTAAGATTTGAGTACAAGTGGTACCATTTATTCCTTAAATATTTGGTATAATTTACCAATAAACCCGTCTGAATTTGATGTTTTCTGTTTTGAATTCAATTTCTTTCATAGATACTGGTTTACTAAGATGGTTTATCTCTCCTTGTGGGAACTTTACCTAGTTCTATCTTCCAAGAAATTGGTACATATAATCCAAATCACCACATTTGGGAGCATAGAGTTGTATGCAGTATTCTCTGTTAGCTTTTAAATGTCCATGGGAACATTAGCATTCTTTCATTTATGGTACTCTACATTTTTATCATCAATCTTGTTCTCTTGTTAGTCTGACTAGATGTTTTCCAGTTAATATTATCTTTTCAAAGACACAAAGTTAACAGCCCCAAGACACAGGTCCAGCTTTAGGTTTTGGAAATTTTTCTCTCTTGTTTCCCTGATTTCAATTTCGTTGGTATCTGCTCTAATTTTTATGATTTCTTTTCTACTTGCTGTAGACTTACATTGTTCTTCCCCCACATTCCTAAAGTAGAGGCTAAGTTATTGATTTTAGATATTTCTAACATGTATATTTTATGCTATTAGCCTCTAAATGGTAATTTTTATAAATTGTATTTTCATTTTCCTTTAGTGGTAAAATATTAAATATTTTTCTTGAGATCTCTTTAGTGATGTGCTACTTAGAAAGGTGTTGTTTAATTTTAAGTTATCTGGGGGATATTTCATCTATTTTTCTGTTACTGATTTCTAGTTGAATTCCATTGCAGTCGAGAATTTATTTTTGATGATTTCTACTTTTTATTTTTTTGTTGTTGTTTTTTGTTTGTTTGTTTTGTTTTGTTTTTTATTTCTCCTTTTTAAATTTGTTATGTGTCTTGTATGGCTCAATATGTGGTCTGCCTTGGTGAATGTTCTAGATCTATCAGATATAGAATTCTAGATCGTTCTGCTGTTATTGGATAGAGTGTGCTACAAATGTCATTTGAAACAAGTTGATTGATAGTACTGTTCAGATCAACTGTATCCTAATTGATTTTCTGACTGCTGATCTGTCAATTACTGAAAGTGGGATATTGGAGCTTCTTCTTTTTTTTAAGATTTTATTTATTTATTCATGAGAGACAAAGAGAGAGGCAGAGACATAGGCAGAGGGAGAAGCAGGCTCCATGCAGAGAGCCTGATGTGGGATCACACCCTCAGCTGAAGGCAGATGCTCAACCACTGAGCCACCCAGGCATCCTGGTATTGGAGTTTCTAATAGTACATTTGTGTATTTTTTCTTTTAATTCTAACAGGTTTTGCCTGACATGTTTAGATGTTCTGTTTTTAGATGCATAGATGTTTGAATTGTTATGTCTTCATGGGTAATTGACCCCCCCATCATTATATAATCCTCTTTTTCCCCTCATAAATACATATGTTCTGGAGTCTGTGTTTTTTTTTTTTTTTTTTTTGCAAAAGGAATATTGTTACCGAGATTTCTTTTCATTACTATTAAGATGACATATCTTTCTCCATTATTTTCCTGGGTTATTATATTTTATTATTATCATTTTTTAAAGATTTTATTTATTTATTCATGAGAGACACAGAAAGAGAGAGGCAGAGACACAGGCAGAGAGAGAAGCAGGCTCCCTGTGGGGACCCCAATGTGGGGCTCAATCCCGGGACTCAGGATTATGCCCTGGGCTGAAGGCAGGTGCTCAACTGCTGAGCCACCCTAGCATCCCGTGTTATTATATTTTAAAGTGAGTTTTTTTTTAATAGATAGCATAGTTGGGTTCTAGTTTTCGTTGTTGTTTTCATCTGCTCCTATAATCTCTATCTTTTGATTTGTACATCTAGAGTATTGAATATAAAATGATCATTGATATAATTGGTGTGTTAGTATGCTTGGACTGCCATAACAAAATACTACCACCTGGATGGTTTCAATAGCACAAATTTATTTTCTCACAGTTCTGAGGTGGAAAAGTCCAAGATCAAGGTTCCAGCAGGGTTTTAGTTTCTGGTGTCACCTCTTTGCTTTCAGATGGCAGTTTTGTCCTCATGACTTTTCATCTGAGCATGCTAGCTCTCTTTGATGTATTTTATTTTAAGAACACTTAATCACATCAGATCAGGGCCACAGTATCATGTCCTCATTTAATCTTAATTTTGTCCTAAACCCCCATCTCCATATATAGTCATAATGCTGATTAGGGCTTCAACATATTCAAATTAGGGTGTGCAATGCAGTCTCTAGCATTTGGATTAATATCTATCATGTCTGTCCCTATTTTCCATTATTGGAATTATTCCTTTTTTTCTCCCCAACCAACCCTGCTACCTCCTTTCTACCTTTGATGGTTTTACTTGATGATTTTATATAGTTCCATTTTAACACCTCTCTTAGCATTTCAGTGTGCTTATGTTTAAAAAAGAAATTGTTGGGGAGCTTGGGTGATTCAGTCAGTTAAATGTTTGGCTTTTGATTTTAGTTCCAGTCACGATCTCAGGGTTGTGAGATTGTGCCCCCCTTCAGGCTCCATGGATCCTGCTTAAGATTCTCTCTCTCCCTCTGCCCCTCATCCCACTGAAGAAGAAGAAGAAGAAAGAAGAAGAAGAAGAAGAAGAAGAAGAAGAAGAAGAAGAAGAAGAAAGAAGAAGAAGAAGAAGAAGAAGAAGAAGCAAAGAAATTGTTACCCTAGAATTTCCAATACACATTTAAAAATAATCCAAGTCCACTTTTACATAATAATGTACCCCTTAGTGTCTAGTCTAGGAAACTTAAGAATCATATTTCCAATTCCTCTTTCCTGTCCCTATGACAGTGCTGTAATTTATTTCACTTACATATGTGTTTGTAACCCATGCCTTTAAAGTCAATTAATAATACAAAAGCAAAAGAAATTATTTTACCCCCATTGTTCCTGCTCTAATTCTCCTACTATTTTTGTAATGTAGATCTGACTTTCTTATCTCTATCATTTCCTTCTCCTGGAAGAAAATGCTTTTAATATTTATTTCATCGTAGGTCTTCAGGTGGTTGCACTTTATCAGTTTTTGCTTTATAAAAAAGTTCTTAGTCTTCATTTTGAAGAATAATTTCATTGGATATAGAATTCTAACTTGTTCTCCCCCCCCAAATGTTAAATATTTTACTCCACTCTTTTTCGAATTGCATTGTTTCTGATGAGAGGTCTACTATAATTCATATTCTTGTTATTTTATTTATAACATGTTATATTCCCTCTTGTTTACTTTAAGAATTTCCTTATCTTTGATTTAATTCAATGTGAACATGATATACCTAAGTATAGATTTTTGTTTTGTTTTGGTGATGGTACTTATCTTGGTTGGTATGCTTCAAGATTTCTAGATCTGTAGTTTGATGTCTGTCATGAATTTTGTAAAATTCTGTCATTCTTTTTTATAAAGATTATAAAAATGTATTTGAGAGAGAGAGAGAGAAAGAGAGCTTGAGTGGAATGAGATACAGAGGGAAGGGGAGAAGTAGACCTCCCACTGAGCAGGGACCCCGACATGAGGCTTGATTCCAAGACCCTGAGATTATGACCTGAGCTGATGACTGGCACTTAACCAACTAAGCCACTCAGGTGCCCCCTCAGTCATTATTTCTTTAAATATTTCTTCTTCTTTGTTTTTAATTTCTTCTCTTCTGATATTTCAATTATATATATGGTATATATTTGAAGTTACCCACATTTCTTTGATATTCTGTTCTGTTTTCTTCATAGTTTTCTTTTTCTTTTTATATTTCAGATGAAAAAGTTTCTATTGGCTTATATTCAAGCTCACTCTTTCTTTCCCAAACCATCTTGTGTTCTGATAAGCCTATCAAAGACAATTTTCATTTCTGTTAGTTTTTGTTTTTCCAGCATTTCTGTCTTATTCATTTTTAGTTTCCATCTTTCTGTCTGCATAAGACATCTGTTCATGCATGTTGTCTACTTTTGCCATTAGAACTCATAATGCTTAATTTTATGTGTCAAATTGGGTAAACCATGGTATATTTGGCCAAGCCCCAATCCAGAGGTCTCTGTGAATATATTTTTTTTATTTTAAATGCAATTATGGGTTAAATGGATCAAAGATGAATGATTAAAGATTTAAATCAGTAGACTTTGGGCAGCCCCAGTGGCCCAGCAGTTTAGCGCTGCCTTTAGCCCAGGGTGTGATCCTGGAGACTGGGATCGAGTCCCACATCAGGCTCCCTGCATGGAGCCTGCTTCTCCCTTTCCCTGTGTCTCTGCCTCTCTCTCTCTCTCTCTCTCTCTCTGTTTCTCATGAAAAAAATAAATACATAATTTAAAAATAAAAATAAAATAAATCAGTAGACTTTGAGTAAAGCATATCACTTTTCATAATATGAGTGGGTTTAATTTAATCAATTGACGCCATTAAAAATGAATACTGAGGTCCACCCAAAAAGAGGGAATTCTGCCTTCAGATTGCCTTCAAACTCTTACTGCAACTATTTCCTGGGTCTCCACCTTGCTGGCCTGCCCCATAGACATTGGATTTGCCAGCCACACAATCACATGAGCCAATTCTTTAAAATAAATATACCCCCTAACATGCACATACCCTATTAATTCTGCTTCTCTGGAAACTCTAATACAGAGCCCCTAACCTATTATTCATAGTTATTTTAAATTTCCTAACCAATAATTCCAACATGTGTTTCTATTTTTAAAAACTTTTTTATTGGAGTTCAATTTGCCAACATATAGCATAATACCCAGTGCTCATCCCACCAAGTGTCCCCCTCAGTGCCCATCACCCAGTCACCTCAACCCTCCACCCACCCCCCCTTCACTACCCTTGTTCATTTCCTAGAGTTAGGTGTCTCTCATGTTTTGTCCCTCTCACTGATGTTTTCACTCATTTTCTCTCCTTTCCCTTTATTCCCTTTCACTAATTTTTATATTCCCCAAATGGATGAGACCATATAATGTTTGTCCTTTTCTGATTGACTTATTTCACTCAGCATAATACCCTCCAAGTCCATCCATGTCGAAGCAAATGGTGGGTATTTGTCGTTTCTAATGGCTGAGTAATATTCCATTGTATACATAGACCACATCTTCTCTATCAACGTGTGTTTCATATGTAAGTCAAGTTCTGAGCTTATTGTATCTCTTCAGACTTTTTTCTTGCATTTTCCTAAGCTTTATAATTTTATGTTACAAGTGCATCATGTATCAGGTAAGCCTTTAGTGTGTAGATGTTAATTTAGCTGAGTTGTGATACAGCTGTAGGGATTGGAGTATTAAATTTGTTTAGTGTCCTCCTTGTCTCCCCTCTTCAGTTGTTTTCTTCAGACAGATCTGCATCTTGTAGCTCTGTAATCCACTGTTATTATAGTTGAACCTTTTGATGTGGTTGTAAAGGAGGGGGACAAGTTCAGGGATCTTATCATAAAATCTTAAGATAAAATGTGTCTTTTAGTGGACCTGTGTCTTGGGTTTATGACTGTCATGAATATTTCTTCAGTGGTATGGCTCCATTCTGCTTAGGTGAGACAAGAAGGCTACAGGGGACTTGAGTATTAGGAGCACTTCTTCCTTGACAGGATAAGGCTCTGTTAAAATCTTTTCTCCTGGGGCTCCTGGATGCCCTTGTCTAATTAACCATGGACCCTTGATTTTGGCTCAGGTCATGATCTCAGGTTCTGAGCTCAGTGCAGAGTCCCTCTCTCTCCCCCTCTGCCTGTCCCCCACCTCCCCTCTCTTTCTCAAAGACAGCAGAAACAACTGGAGCATAAGCTAGTAGGAACACTTAAAGGGTAATTTTGATGACTGGGGGCTAAGTGTATACTAGCATCAGAGCAAAAAACTTCTGGAGAGATTACAGTTTTAGAGGAATCTCAACACTTTCTTGGGCTTTATCTATATAATCCCTATCAGATTTTCACATTGAAACTAACAGTATAGCTTGTATAGAAAACATATTATATTATATATTATTATATTTTATATATTATATATTATTTATATTTATATATGTATTATATAATATTATATTTTAATATAATATATATGGTGTAGTATAATGTGATGTGGCTTTCTGGATCTGCCTGTCTCCAGATTTTGTGGTGGCAGTTTACCCTCCAACTTCAGTTCCCTGGTGTACCTAAGAAAACTCATTGATTTTCATTTGTTCAGCTTTTTCTTGTTGTAAGATTGGGAGTGACAGCTTCTAAGCTTTTTACTTTTCCAGAAGTCTCTCTGCTTACTTTTATTCTTCTTGTTCTACCTGCTTCTGAGAATGATGAGTTGAGGTTTTTAGCTAAACATATTGATCTGTATTTTGTTCTGTAGTTCTGTCAATTGTTCAATATGTTTTGGGACTCTATCATGAGGTTATGTTCACAGCAGTATATTTCTTTTTGACTGTACATCACATCATTCATTGCTTCTTGTGATATATCCGTGTCTTAATTTTATTTTGATGGAATGTAAGATTTCTGACACATTGCCCACATAGATTGTTTTTACTTAGTTTTCAACCTTTGTCTCTTTTTAAAAGTATAGCTTGTATAGAGAATGTGTTATATTTTAAAATTTAATCAGAAATATTGCTTTTGATTCCACTTATGTTTTTGCACTAACTGCTAGTATTAGAATTTATTTCTGCCATTATTTTTTCATATTTTTATTTACTTTCTTTCCACATTTCCATTGCTAATTCAAGGTGATTTTTCTTGGTTAAAAAGTTACCTGTTTTGTTTTGTTTTTGAAAAAGTTTTATTGAGATGTAATTTACACATGATACAGTTTACCCATTTAAAGACTCATTCTATTTTTCTTTACTGTGGTAACCCTTGATTTTAAGATCCAGTAATTAATTTCTGAAGCCTTGGTAAGTTGCTCTGAAGTTGAACAATTCTGAATTCCTACTTAAAATGATACCTAATGTTCATATTTACCTACTGCAAAAGAATTGATTGGTTTCTTCATATAACCAGCAAAAATTTATTAAGAACAAAAACTACTTCATGACTGATATTGTGAATGTCTCCATTTTTCAAGGATGATTCTGTTCTGCTAGAAGAAGTGATTTAATCCATAACCACAAGCAAGTAGGCATATCAGAATAAAGATTTCAATTGCCACATAAAATATACACACAGAGGTCAATTCCTTACCCAGTCAATACACAAAGGGGTTTAGAAAAAACAAAAGAATATGGGATTTGACCTGGGAGATATAGGTGTAATTGTATCTGACGTTTAGGAGAAAGAAAAGAACATGGGATTTGATCTGGGAGATATAGGTGTAATTGTATCTGACATATACTAAAATATTTTTTTTATTTTGTTGATATATACTAAGTTATTAACTCAGAAAACAATAGTCATTGCATCAATCAACTAGTTGTTTCAAAGATGACATTAATCTAAGCAAACACTGTACAAATGCAAATCTATAGCTAAGCAGTTATTTTCTTTTCCTTTTACAAATTATTTTATTTTGTTTTGTAAAATCAATAAATGTTCATTGAGAAAAAATAGAATATATAGAAGTTTATAAAACAGGGGCACCTGGGTGGCTTAGTCAGTTCAGTGTCTGACTCTTGATTTCAGCTCAGGTCAGAATCTCAGGGTTCTGGAATCAAGCCCCACATCAGTCTCTGTGCTCAGCAGGGAATCCACTCAAGATTCTCTTTCTTCCTCTGCCCCTCCCTCCTGCTCTCTCTCTCTCTCTCTCTCACTCTTAGTGTCTCTCAAATAAAAAAATCTTTTAAAAAAAGTTTTTAAAACAGAGCATTCAATATCTAACTCCAGTTATATTGAAGCACATTTAGTCACAGCAACCATCAAGATTTTATAACTAAAATCAAAATACTATGCAAAATTTTACCTTATTTTATGTGCTTCTACTTTTATCATAAAAATTTTTCATGCCATTAAAAACTTTGAAGCATCACCTTTAATGTTGCATGTTTTATGTTGGATAGAAATTATTTCCTTACTACTAACATCAATATTGAATTTTTTGTTTATAATTATACACAATGGTTATATAATTCTTAACTAATTTTATTCATGCTTTGTTTTACATTGTTATTTTTTTCCCCTTAAGACATATATTTTAAAGTTAAAATCATTTGGTCACAGCATATTAATATTTTGTATTATTTAAAATGGATTGTCAAATGTTTTTCCAAAAATAACTACTAATTTACGCTTCTATCAGCAGAATATTGTAGTGTTTTTTATTCTGTGCTGTCACCAATATATTTTTAATGTCTTTGCTAATTAGAAAGGTGACAAATAATATCTGTGTATTTATAATTGCATTATTCTGATTTTCAGTACATTTGAACATTTACTTAGATATTTCTTCTTTTCTGAATTGTCAGAAAATGGATTTTTTCCTCATTTATGTATTGTTGATCTTGTTTTGCATATTGAGTTTGACTGCTTAAATATTAAGAATTTTAAAATTTTGTCTTATTTTAGCAAACATTTCTTTGCATTTTGTTGATTTTGGTATTTCATGTAGATAATTTAAAAGCTTTATGGAATCAAATTCGTTTTTGAGATATTTCTTTCATCATTTTAATTGTAATATATGCATAATGCAGGGGAGGAAAAAAGCTTTCTTTGACTCTCTTAGGGTTCTCTAGCTGGATCTGAAAATTAAACTGACAGAGACAGATTAATAGAAAATCACACACATTTGTTGAATTTTTATGTGCACTGGAACCTACACAAAGAATGAAGATCTGAAGAGTTGGCCAGAGGCAAGATATTTTTACCTTTTAGACAAAGAAACAATAAATTTGTGAAGAATTGACAAGACAAAGGAATTTGGACTAGGGATAGTAAATGGTGAAAAAGTAACAAGGAAGAAAGTGTTAGTTTAACATGGTTTGTTTATATCACCTTCTCAGCCCTAAAATCCCTGTTTCTGGTGATAAGGATGTATTCTTTCCTCCTAGCACAAGAAGGGTACATTCCACGTGGCAGATTCATGACCCATGTTTCAGGAAGAAGCATAAGGGAGGAGCAGTCAGGGTGACTTTTATGCACCTGCTGTTTTCTCAAACTTCTTTAGCTTAAGCTGTTCCATATGACAAGATTCCATACTTGGGGGTAGTGTGTCCTGATTACCAGCACATAATAAACAATACAAAAAGAATGAAAACAAAATACATTGTTTTCTAATAACCCCATCCCATATTAATAGCCTCTTTTTCTTTCCATGTTTTTTTCTGTTAAAAGTACATACACACATATATACAAATACACAGGGTGTTTGCTTATGTAACTTAAACAAAATTGAATAGTATTTATATCTATATCTATCTATATCTATGTCTATATCTGCCATTTGCCTCTATTTTTTCTCTTAACACTATTTTATGGAGAACTATAGGATTATAGATGATTTATTTTAATTTTTTCTTGCAAATGTACCCATCTATACAATAAATGAAAGAACTTTCTGTTTTTTTCTTAATGTAGTATTATTTTCCCCATTTCTGTGTTTGCTTGCCTTTCTCCTACCCTCTTTTTTTTCTTTTTCAATCACCCAAAAACCTATCTCAAATGACTTCTCCTAAAAATGTCTTCCATTTTTTTTCTCACTGGTATAAAGATATGTATCACTGTAGCTTTTTAAATTTTTTAAAGATTTTATTTATTTATTCATAGAGAGAGAGAGAGGCAGAGACAGGCAGAGAGAGAAGCAGGCCCCATGCAGGGAGTCTGACGTGAGACTCAATCCCAGGTCTCCAGAATCACACCCTGGGCTGCCCCATGTCACTGTAGTTTTAAAGGTGTTCATATTATAACATGACAATCACTTAAGTCCACAGTCATGGGTATACTATATTCTTTTAAAACTGTAGTGTGGTATCATGTAATAGAAATATATCATGATGTATTAAACCACTTGTAATGATGATGGACATTTACTTTTTCCCAATGTATTGGCACTCTAAAAATGTTGAAGTAAAGTCACTTTTCCCTTATATACCAAAGATTTTATATATATATAAAATATATATGAGATATATTTTTTAGAAGTGATCTTTCTGAGTCAAAGGATACTTTTTCAATTTAGTTTTGTTTTTAAATAGAAGTCTCTAGGTAGATTTCCAGTGAGCCTGTTACAATTTCCCCTTGATGATGTCAGCAATAGCAATTTTTGCCCTTTTGGATTTGTAGTTTACTAGCTTGATGGTATATTATCTTATGACTCATCTCTACATTTGTCTATTTGAAAGATTGAGTACCTTTCTATAAATTGTCAGCTCTTTAAAATAAATAGTCTCTTCCATGAACTGGCCATATTTCTGTTAGATTATTTTGTGTTTTGTTAAATTGAAGAGCTATTATATATTGTATCATATGTGTATTATATATATATTGACATTTTATCAATCAGAAGCTTTATAAATATTATCTTAATATTTATTTGTTTTTAGTGCCTATGGCTATACAAAAGTTTTATTTGTTTTAAATTTTCATATCCTCAAATATGTCAATATTTTCTTTGATTGCTGCTGGAATTTTTATCTTTTTTCTCTGAAAGTCATAGATTTGAAAAAAATTTTTTTTCAATCTTTCCTATATCTGGCTTTAATTCTTGGCATAGTTTTGATAAGAGTCCAAGTTTTTTTTTTTTTCTCCAGATAAATATCTGTTGTGCCAGTATTGTTTGTGAATTAATTTACCTTTTGTCTCTGAAGCCAATTATGACCTGGATATATATTTTTCATATATTCTGGGTCTGTTTCAAATTCATGTACTATGAAAAATGTCTATGTCATAATCATAATTATTTTGTAATTATTTAATGACAAGTGCTTTATAATACTTTCTAATGTCTAAACATTTAGGTGCTTCATTATACTACTTTTTCATAATGATATTTTTTGTACTTGGGAATTTATTCTTATATAAGATTTACTATGATTTTATCCAATTTACCTAATTCTGGGTATGTTCTAATTACTATATTAATTTCCTAGAGCTGCTGTAATAAATTACCACAACCTTGGTGGCTTAGAACAGTAGCAATTTATTATCTTACAGTTTGGACTCCAGAAGTCCTAAATCAAATTGTCAGTGAGTTTTTTTTCTATGCAGTGTTTGAGAGAGAATCCATCCCATGCCTCTATCCTAACTTCCAGTGGCTGTAGCAATACCTGGCATTCCTGAGTTTATAAAAGCATCATTCTGATCTTTATCTCCATCTTCACATGGCTTTCTGAATTCTGTCTTTTTATGACTGTGTGTGTCAAATCTCCTCCTTTCTCTTATATAAACACTAGCCATTGGCTTTAGGATGCCCAGGATGGTCTCATCTTGATCTGATACATCTGCAAAGGCCTTACATGCAAATAAGGTCACATTTCACAGGTAATAGGAATTAGTACTTGGACATATCTTTTGGAGGACACAATTCAATCCATTATCATTATATTCATTTTGACAAAAACTTTGGATGAATTAGAAATAATTCACTCAGAAGCAAAGTATTCCTTTATATTAGTTCAAATAATTTTATATCTCAGTATGTTTTTATTATTATTTTTCTATAGGCCGGATATATTACTTATTGTTTTTTTCTTAATACTATATATTATTTTATTATTTTTAAAGGAAGAATCTTTCTCTATTTATATGATTATTACTGCCATAATAAAAAGCTATCTTCATATTTCTCTTGTATTATAGTTGAATTGTGTCCTTCCAAAATTCATATGAAATGATGTGGGATTAAAATTGAGATATTAATATAAATTCATATTTTACACACACATACATACATGACAGAGGGAAAGTAGGAGAGAGAGAGAGATGAATGGAGGAAGAAGGGGAGGAAGAATATACATGGGTTAGTATACATATACGTATTTTCTATTTCTGTCCATTGAGATGTCCTAGAATCAGTGACACCACAATAGTAACGAGTATACCAGTGCCCAGATTTGGGTTACTAATTATTATTTCCCAATAGAATAAGTTAGAGCCCCTGGAGAAATAGATTACTCTAAACTTGGAACAAGGAAAATATGAAATGAGCCTGGAGAATTTTGTGGTGCCAGAAAGTAAGAAAATGCTGACTAAAGGGAAGGAGAATGTCAAAAGGGCTAATAATTTGAAGGAGCCATCAATGGCCAAAGCTGGACTGATTTGAGCAACACAGTAAATAAAGCTAGAATTTGATTAAAATTCAAAGAATAAAATAAATTCTGATGAGTATAAACTGATAAATGAATGATTGTACAAATAAGTGGAAGAGATGGAACAAATCTTCCTTATGATTATTCCTAAATAACAAATGCAAAAACAATGACAGAAATAGAAAATCACAATCAGAATACCAGTTATAAGGACTCCAGCAGTATCAACCAATGAATTCCAAAATTACTGGATAAAAGTAACAGAGAAACAAAATATTTGCCCTGCTCCAGAGTAACTGCCACAAATTGTTTATGAATTATTGTGAATTTTATTACATACCTACAAATCTTTGCTATTCCTCCTTTCCCAAGGGGGAGTTTAATTTCCCTTGTCTTAAGTGTGAGCTGGGCTTAGGTATGCAAATCTCATAAACAGAATTTGGAATTGGGGAAAAAGAAAGTAACTTTATAATGCAAACACCAACTTAACCGATGTTAATGTTATCAATTTTTTAAAATACTTTATTTATTTATTTATTCATGAGAGACACACAGAGAGAGGGGCAGAGACATAGGCAGAGGGAGAAACAGGCTCCCTGCAAGGAGCCCAATGCGGTACTTCATTCCGGACCTCAGGATCTTGCCCTGAGCCCAAGGCAGATGCTCAACCACTGAGGCACTCAAGAGTCCCAATGTTATCAATGTTAATTCACTTGGATATCGTTAACTTCATGATATAATGTGATGAGAATGACATTTCATCTCTGTGGTATTCTTTCTAAAATCACAAAGTCCAGTTTAATCATGAGAGAACATCAGACAAACCCAAACTGAGAGACGCTCTATGAAATGCCTCATCAGTACTCCTCACAAGTTGCAAGCTAACTGATTTTTTTTCCTACAGTGTCAAATAAATTTCCCAGCTATATAAATTGAATTTCCTTCTTTTGAGTTTCTAGCTTTGATATATTAAAATCCTACATATTCAAATGTCTTTTTTCTTCATTATCTATACCACTTTGACATGTCTCATTCACTTTTGTTTTCTTGAGCTCAAGAAAAATACATGATCAAAGAGTCAGAGGCTCTTAGTGTTTGGTGGAACTTGGTTGCCACCTGATCTACCTTTTCTAAGCTGTTAAAAAAATGGTAATGTCCGCAAGATATAAATACATTGTTTTTCTAAAGACAGAGTAAATTGAAGAGTTTCAAAGATTAATTAATCTGGGAAATTCTGTCTACTGTTCTGTTTTTTTTCTTGCATCTATTTACAGATTCTATTAGGATATCAAAAGCTTTGTAAAATTCTACAGTAACTAAGGATTTCTCAAATGTATATAATTGTTATACTCATTTTACATGGGACACATTTCAATAATTTGAGAAGTGCTGGTATTCTATCAAACATTGTGAAACACAAATAAGATCTATGTATCACCCAATATAGCATCTTTTATGTTATATCTAGCTCCTACGAAGAGATGTCTAATAACAAGGCATTCCATGGCTTTTCACTTTCCATTACTGGATGATCCTAACTGCTGGAGGTGTCTTTATAATGGGCTTATAAAACACATGAAATACAAGTTCAGTGATGTTGGAAATTTATAAAATTTCTCACATAAGCATAATTCCTCTTAGATGGTCAATGAGAAACAAGCTGATTGTTTTTGATGACAGAGAGTAGATACCAAAATGGAGCAAATTATCAAAACTCCTCAAAATAGGTGGCTTATGATACTCAATTACATGAAGACTAGAAAATTGTGGGTGCTGAATCTATTCTCACATAACTCTCTGGCAGCGGCAATGGATATTTTGCATTTGTTTAAAGGCTAGGATGCCTGTGTATGCTGATTCACTCTGCCTGCTTTGTTCCTGCATCCAAAACCCAGTGGTCTCTGCTTTACATCTCTTCTCATAGTTTATTTTCTTCTCCGATTCTCAAAATTATTTGTACTCTCAGAAGTGATATGTTTCCTTTTAATCTCACTCAGCCTTTCAAGGCTGTGAATCTCTTAAAGGTTTAGCTTTTGATACTACTAAATCAATGCTTTTGAAGTTCAGATGCTTTTGCCAAAATTTTTATCTTTTCCACATTTTTCAAAACCTTATTTGATGCCCCAAAGCTGAGTACTTGCCACTCCATTTTTAATCTTATCCTCCATCACTTTTTTTTCTGGGACATAATATCAAGTATCCTAAGTGCTACCCAAGTAGAAAAAAGTCACGTGATAATCAAACAACAAGTATGTCTGGGAAAATGGCTGACTAGTATGTAAAAATACCATTCTCATACATCTTATTTTTAATAAATTTTATATACGGCTCTCAAATATGACTTCTAAAGGAACAGAAAAAAATAGTTACCCTATTCCACCAAGTCTTTCCTCCAGTCCACACATCCTTTCAATTACCTCTGATATGTGATCATTTTCATAATCTCTACTACTTTCTAGATTTCTTCTTTCTCATCCTAATCCAGATGTTACAAGTATCTTTTTAGAAAACATGGTTGCATTGAGTCTATGCTCAAAATCTAGACATTCCTACAGAAATATAGTTGGAGAACTACTGAGAAGATAGCCCAACCTAGCTTTTCTAAAAATATTTTACCATAAATGAGCTTTGACCATAATTGTGACCCTGATTTTTATTTTAGGTATGCTTCATCGTTTCCAGGAAGTTCAGTTTTAAAATACATATACTATCATGATGGTAACAGCATGAAGTTATTAATAATTTACTGTGGAAAAGATTTTCAGAGATTTTTGTTCTTTATTTCTAGAACCACAGGAACCTTGATGCTTGTTAGTTGGCAAGAAAAAAGGAATATGTATGCTGGGGAGAGTATTTGTTTCCTATTACAGCCATAAAAAAATTACCATAAACTTAGTTCAAATCAACACAAATTTATTATATTAGAATTCTGTGATTAGAAGTTTGACATGGGTCTTATTGAGCTAAAATCAACTTGTTAGTGGGGCTGTATTTCTTACTGGAGGTTGTAGGGGATTGTCCAGTTTCTTGGTTATTCAGGTTATTGGGAGAATTGAGTTTCTTATGCTCATAGAGCTGAGGTTCTCCATTTCCTTATTGGCTATCAATTCTCAGCTTCTAGAGGCTGCCTGCATGCATAGGCTTATGGCTCCTTTCACCAGCTTCAAAGACAGTAATGGTGAGCTGATTTCTCTTAGTCACTGGATCTCTTCTGTTCTTTTTCCATCATCACATTTCTCTGACCAACTCTTCTGCCTCCTTTTCTACTTTTAAGGGTCATGTGATTGCACTGGACTCACAACCCAAAATAACCTTCTTAATTTGAGGCAACTGATTACCATCTTACTTTCATCTTCAAGTTTATTTCACTTTTGCTATGTAAAGTGACATATATATATATAGGTTCTAGTGATGAGGATGCGAATATCTTTGGGAAGAGGCATTATTTTGCCTATCACTGAGGAAAAGGATATTAAAGATTAACCAAATTTCTGTATTTATTCAAAGGCAGACAAAATGCTAAATAATTATCAAATACTTTTATTTTTCCCCTAAAATCACAGAAAACTACATTTTTCAGTTTTCTGTATCTAGGTTGTATCTGGCCATTTTACTATTATCCAATTGTATATTGTTGAAAATGATGTATGTCACTTCTAGACTTAGACGACTAAAAAAGTAAAACCTCTCTTTTGCTATGACCATGAAGGAAATATGTCAAGGATAATGGAATCATGATACAAAAGGCTTTGGGTCCTTGAATAACTGAATGGAACATATCATCCTTCCATCCTTTAGGATATTATACAAGTAAATAATACACTTTACTTCATTAAGCCTCTGAGAGTTGAGGATTCTTTGATATAGTTTTAGCTTTCCTCACTAATATCATCTGTCAAATACTTGGTGAATATACTAATCAACTAAGGCTGTCATAGGAAAATACTATAGGTTTTTTTTTTTTTTTTATACTATAGGTTTAAACAACAGAAATTTACTGTGGAGACTGGGAAGTCAAAGAAGATCAAGGTGTCAGCCAATTCAGTTTCCGATGAGAGCTCTCAAGGAGGAGGCTTCTTGCTATGTTCTCACATGGTGGAGAGGAAGAACTCTAGTGTCTCTTCCTCTTTTTATAAGGGTACCAGCCTTATCAGGTTAGAGCCCCATCTTTAAACCTCATTGAAACTTAATTACCTTCTTATAAGCCTTATTTCCAGAAAGTCACATTGGACTTAAGCCTTCAGCATATGAATTGGGGTGGGGGGTGGGGGCATAAAACTCAGTCTATAGTGCAGAATATTTACTTTCTCAAAAGCTTGAATCATAAATTATCAAATGTAAGAGAAAAAAATTAGATCAGTGATCCCAGACTTGTCTATGAATCAGAAACACTTGGAGGAAGTTTTTGTTTTTTATTTATTTTTAAGATTTTATGTATTTATTTGAGAGAGAGAAAGAGAGAACATCAGTGGGGACAATGGGCGAGAGACAAACAAACTGCCTGCTGAGCATGGAGGCCTATACAGGGCTAGATCCCAGGACACTGAGATCATGATCTGAGCCAAAGTGAAATGCTTAACTGACTGAGCCACCAAGGTGCCCCCACTTGGAGGAAGTTTTAAAAATACATAATATTACTGGTCTTACTCCTACAGTAAATGAATCAAAATCTCCAATGACTTTAGAGGCCATCAGATCCAATTTTCATGTTGTCCAGATGATAAATTTAAGGTTCAAGCTTCTAAATTGATTGCCTCACAGATGTTGATGTCACATTCAGCACTAGAATTCACATTTTCTGCTTTTTAGACTGCTGATACTTCATTTCTTCCATATTGTCAATCTTAGTACAACTCATGAGAATTGAGATGATATGTAAATTGAGCAGTTTGAAGCAAAAATTTTAAGAAAAACACTTTTCCTAAAATGTCCACAAATTAAATTCTAACCTACTAATTTTATAACACCTCCACCTCAGCCCATTTTTGTAAACATGGATGTCTAAACTAGACAGTTTCATGTCATGAAAACTTTTGTGTGGGTTATAAGAGTATGATTGTTAGAGTTCCAACCTCAATTCATGACATTTTGTGACTAATTGTTTTTCTCAGAGTTTCTATCCCACCCTATTTAAAATGTGCTTACCTACAGGAGTTTAATCAAATAGTTGAAAGGCAGTCATTGGAAAGAAACATTTTTATCTTAGGAAAAGATATTTGAATTAATTGGAAACTGAGAAATGTCAACAGTTGTAGCTTGCTGTTGAGTAAGTGAGAAAAATGTTGGCTTGCTACTGAGGAAAGAGTCAGCACAAGCATCAGGGCTCACCTACCTGCTCCCACCAGGAATGTTTGTCATGAATTTTTTTTCAAATATAAAGATTAACGACAGTGACCCTAAGTAAAATAAAATTTTCTCCAGTAACTAAAATTGCTTATGAAAAAGAATTTTCACCTCTTATCAATCACACATAATTTACCACTTTGAAATAAATTAAGACATTGTTTAGAGTAACTCAAATTTATAAATTTATATGCTGCACACATGCACACCCTCTTAATGACAATATTCCCCTTAAATTCTGTCAGTATGGAAGTATAAAAGCTACTCCTGATCTTGCTAACCATATTATAATTTTATTTATCCCCGTTTCTATGTTTATCAAATTAGGTGTATGAGTAGAGTTTATGTAAATGCTTTATGTCGAAAAGAAAAAATGAGACGGGATGTAGGATATCGGTAAAGAGGGCAGGAAAAGATTGCATAAAATTATAGTACTTTTGTGTTTCTGACTACTGATTACAGCCAGAATTTGTCTAGAAAGAGGTATCACTTGTAACTAGTCAGGTGGAAAATAACTAGCTTCATTAAAAATAGCAGTAATGAAAGAACACCTACTTGGTATCAAATATATTTGTATACAACCTAATATGTAAGCATGGTTCTCATGCTATAGCTATCCAGAGGTTAGAAATTATGTCCTATTTTGTTCAAACTGACTTAGAATTTAATCAATGCAGCCACAAAGCACTAAATATCAAAACAAGTGGTGTCTTCAAGGCCTTTATTTTAGTAATGTAAAGGTTATGATAGGGAACTGAAGAGATATATGGTAGTAATCCAATAAAGAAGGCTCCTACCAGATGGAACCATGCTCTGAGAGACTGCGCTCCACACAGCCCAGGGAGTATTCTGAGCCACAAATCTCTGCGTCACATAACTCTTACTGACCAACCTAGCAAATTTCTAGGCACTTCTTGGTATCACAATGCCACAGATGTGGAAAATCAGAATGGCTGCTAAAACCCTGGGGTCTTTAAAGTTTTCTATATTGATGGCTCTATCAAAACATAAAAACTAATAGCCAACTCTCACTTTAGATCATAGCTTCAGTATTTAAACTGGATTATTCCTAACTTGATCTTTGCTCACATCATAGTAAGTCCTAGCTCTTCTTAAAATAAGGTAGTGCCATGTTTGAGGCTCATTCTTTACAGTGATTCTACAATGATGTTCCTGATTCTGTTCCTGAGGTTTTAGCCTCATGCTGTTAGAGATCTAAGTCAAAGATGACTATTCTTTATAAAATCACTATTTTTAATTCTTCTTCTTCTTCTTCTTCTTCTTCTTCTTCTTCTTCTTCTTCTTCTTCTTCTTCTTATTCCTTCTTCTTCTTCTTTCTCCTCCTCCTCGTCTTCTTTTCCTCCTCTTTCTTTTCTTCTCCTCCTCCTCTTTTTTTTTTTTTTTTTTTTTTTGTAAATGCAAAAAGTTTATGTTAACTAGTAACTTCAGTTAGTTGATTTTGTCTTCTTGGAACATTATGATGAGAAAGCTTGTTGAGGGTTCAATATAGAAGAGTGCCTTAATGAACAAAAAACACCTTTCATTAAAAATGGAGAGTACTGTGACACAAATTTGCCATCCCAATGTAGTATTATCTGTTGAGTTTCTACTGAGACAACGCTATGGTGAACCAAGATGCATCCAAGCCTACTGACCTTGGAAGCATTGCTTATAGCATTGCTACGTGGAAGAAAGTATAGCACAAATAATGTTAACAAGTAGATAGTTTAGGAGTCATGTATCTATTACCATTAATTTTTCCCCCAAGCAAATTCTTTTTTCAAGGCAATCTTGTCCCCACTATTACTAGGTCGCATCTTTCTATCTTACCAAATCTTGCTACCCTTTTAACTGAGACATTAAATTGATTTCTCTGTAAATCAGGCAATTAAAAAAGGACCAGAATACCAATTTATTTAAGTAACATCATTTCCCATATCGATGCATAGTCAACATGATTGACTGAACCATCAAGTATGAAGATATATATCAGTGATTAGTCAAAATAAACAAATGTATTATGGTCATTCTATGCCATTTAGAAATGGTATAAGAGTGTGGCCACTAACACAGATTCTATGATAAAAAGAAAAAATGTATTAATACACTATATAATAAATCTGCTATTCTGTTTTGGTTGATGCATCAAAAGTTGATTAAGAACAGATATTATTCATAATGAAGAGAAATTCTGAATAGAACTTTTCATAATACTCACATGCCACTATTTCTGTTTTTATAATATAGATATATCAGTGGAAATTTAAGTTATTAATTTATACTTACAGACAATTCTTGATTCATTACTAAAGCTTAATACCTTCCTCATGTTTTCAGATTAAGAAAGAAAACGGATACAAAAATTCTAAAATTTTTGTCTCATTCCTTCTGAGATACAAGCACTCCACTATGGAGAAATCCACCTTAGTAAAACTATTAATTATCCAACATGCTTATTTTCAGAAAATAATATAGGTCATGAAGATATGCACTGGAAGGTTTCTGTTGGATAATGGCAGCTGTCTAAACTCTAGTCTCTTCAGACATCCTTCACAAACCACAGATCAAGATGAGTAAATTAAACTGTATAAGCTTATATATGCACATAATTACTAGGAAATAGGTGATACTATAAACTTCAATATTAGTTGGGAAATAACTATCTGAAATCATTAAAGACACTTTGGAACCTCTATTAGAATGATTGGAAGTTAAAGACTATATGAAAAAGACAAGGCAAGGTAAGCCTTGCATTGTTTGAAGACAGGTAAAATTCCCATCAGGAAAAGTAACACTCTGATTTGGAAATGATGAGAATGGTTAATGAGACAGTTCTAGGATAGGCACACCTAAACTCTGGTGGAAAAATACCAATCACTCTGGAAAGGGATAGAGGTGGAGATTGACAGAGAGGGTTCATTAAAGGAATTTCTGGAGCAATAATAATGTGTGTATCTTGAATTGATGGTGGTGTACTTGGTTGTATGAATTTGTTAAAACTCATCAAATGAGACACTTGATACCTGCACATTGTCTTTTATTTTATTTTTTATATTTCTTTTATTTTTTTAAAAAAATATTTATTTATTCATGAGATACACAGAGAGAGAAAGAGGCAAAGACACAGGCAGAGGGAGAAGTAGGCTCCATGCAGGTCGCCTGATACGGGACTCAATCCCAGGACTCCAGGACTATGCCCTGGGCTGAAGACAGGCACTAAACCACTGAGCCACCCAGGGATCCCCTATTTTCTATATTTCAATAGCGATTGTATTAAATCTGTAGATTGCTTTGGGTAGTATGGACATTTTAACAATATTTGTTCGCTAATCCATGTGTGTGGAATATCTTCTCATTTGGTCTGTCACTTTCAATTTCTTTCATCAGTGTTTTATCGGATTCAGAATATAGGTCTTTCACCTCCTTGGTTAAGTTTACTCCTAGATATTTTATTATTTTTGGTGCAATTATAAATGGGAATGTTTTCTTAATTTCTTTTTCTGCTACCTCATGGTTAGTGTAAAGAAATGGAACAGATTCCTGTGTAATAATTTTGTATCCTGCAACTTTGCTGAACTAATTTATCTTTTCTACTTTTTTTTTTTTTGGTGATGTTTTTAAGGTTTTCTATATATAGTATCATGTCATATGCAAATAGTGAAAGTTTTATTTCTTCCTTACCAATTTGGATTGCCTTTTTATCTTTTTTTTTCTTTTGTCTGATTGCTATGACTGGGACTTCCAGTAGTATGTCGAATACAAGTGATGAGAGTGAACATCCTTTTGTCTTTTCTGATTTTAGAGGAAAAGCTCTCAGGTTTTCACTAATTGTGTATGTGGGTTTTTCATATATATAGCCTTTATTATATTGAGGTATGTTTCCTCTCAACCTACTTTGTTGAGAATTTTTTATTATGAATGGGTGTTGTACTTTGTCAAATGTTTTTTCTGCATCTGTTGAGATGATCGTGTGGTTTTTATCCTTTCTCTTTTATTTTCTTCTTTATTTCCTTCCTTCCTTCCTTCCTTCTTTCCTTCCTTCCTTCCTTCCTTCCTTCCTTCCTTCCTTCCTTCCTTCCTTCCTTCTTTCCTTCTTCTTGTGGTGTTTTTTTCTGGTTTTGGTTTTGGGGTAATGCCAGTCTTATCGAATGCATTTAGAAGTTTTCCTTCTTCTACTTTTTGGAAGAGTTTGAGAATAGTTATTAACTCTTCTTTAAATATTTGTAGAATTCACCTGTGGAGCTAAAAAATGAAAATATATTAAACTCTAGTTAATGATAAGTACCCCAAATTAGTTAGGGGTACCATTTATTGATATCAACAATCTACTATTATATATACTAAAAAGAGAGGATTGGGGAGGGACTAGAGGGAGAGTTTTGTGACAAGGATAACAAAACATAACAAAATGTTCATTGTAAAATCAAGTTGTTAGTATATCAATTTCCTGTTTAATTCTTTCAGCTTTTTATATACTTGAAAATTTTCCTTTGTTAGAAAAGGTTCAAGAAAGTTTTTTCATTCTAATCTATGTTTGTCTGTTCAAAATATATCGAATGTTTAAAATTATTAACTGTGATAGATGAAGAAAGTTTTCTACCTATCACATGGGTTAATGAGAAAACCTCTTGCATTAGTATCTATCAATTTTCGGAAATTGTGCTAAATTCTAAAAGTTGAATTATTAGGTTTAGCAACCCTGCAATTTGCTTTTCTTTTTCTGTAATTATACTATTGTGAGAACCCAGTGATATACAAATTTATTTGTCTACTCATTTACTTAGTAAAAATCTATTTTGTGTCTAAAATGTGCCAGGAACTTTGCAAAGCATTAAGAATACAACAGTGAACAATCAGAGATAATCCCTGTCCCCTTAAGAGTA
Source organism: Canis lupus dingo (assembly GCF_003254725.2). NCBI lineage: Eukaryota > Metazoa > Chordata > Mammalia > Carnivora > Canidae > Canis > Canis lupus. The sequence continues at coordinate 31,186,728 of NC_064258.1, read as the reverse complement.
TAGCTATAGTGCAGGAGGGAGCAATAGAAATGCAAATGTGAAAATGTAATAATTGAATTATGTGTTCTTATAGCCAAAGTTCACAATACTAGTGAAGAATATTACAGGACATGTATCAGTTCAAATAACAGTTTTATTTCCATCACTAATGAAAAATTTAATGCAGCCAATGAACTAGTTCAGCAGTGAAGGGTACAATACTTTTAAACATCTGTTGGGGGTATCCCTGGGTGGCTCAGCGGTTTAGCACCTGCCTTTAGTCCAGGGTGTGATCCTGGAGTCCCGGGATCAAGTCCCACATCAGGCTCCCTGCATGGAGCCTTGCTTCTCCCTCTGCCTGTGTCTCTCTGCCTCTCTCTCTCTCTCTCTCTCAGTCTGTGTCTTTCATGAATAAATAAATAAAATATTTTAAAAAATCTGTTGGGGGCAGCCTGGGTGGCTCAGTGGTTTAGCGCCGCCTTCAGCCCAGGGCATGATCCTGATCCTGGAGACTCGGGATCAAGGCCTGCGTCAGGCTCCCTGCATGGAGCCTGCTTCTCCCTCTGCCTGTGCCTCTGCTTCTCTCTCTCTCTCTCTCTGCATGTCTCTCATGAATAAATAAATAAAATCTTAAAAAAAAATAAACATCTGTTGGTAGAAATTTAGGTTAGTAAATCTTCTTGCTAAGACTTTAGCTAACTTATATTGGAAGTAGTGTAGCACAAAAATTAAGAACCTGATTAAAACTGCCTGACTCTGGCACTCACTAAGTTTACCACCCTTTTCATTAAAACATTGTATCCTTCACTTCTCTTGCTTGTAAATTAAGAATTATAATAGCATACACAATATATGGCAATTTTATTAAAAAAAAAGAATTCATATATATGAAGTACTTAGAGTGGTCCCTCATACACAGTAAACATTCAATGAATGTTGATCATTGTGTGGTCACTGATTCTTTGATCATATTCTTTTTCTTTGTAACTATAGTATTGTGAGGGATAGTTAAACTGTAGGGAAGGCTAAAAATTCAACTGTTTTCAGTGAACAGTTTCCCCCAAGTATAATTGAGAAAGTTCAATATTTGTCATTAATCCAGCAAGAAACATTTCTACTCAGAGTGTTGAGACTTGCATAAAGGGAGTATTTTAGGAGAAAGAAAAAGGGATGTTGAGTTACTCAGAGACTAGCACTAGCAGGAAGCCTTAATCACTTCTAAGACAATAGGAGCAAGTGAAGAAATAGTATTGCTGAAGCCCAATGTGAGCTGGAGCTGTACAAGAGGGACTATTTGGTAGAAGCTCTGAGTGCAGAAGAACACCACCAGTGCCAGAGTGTCAGTATACAAAGCAAAGAGGAAGCAGTATGAAAACATATCTGATTGCCCATTACTGGCTAAATTCCCCCAAAACATGAGTCATGAGGTAGCTGGGAAGATTCTGGGAACAGTTACCTAGGTTTAGAGCAAGGAAGGGGATATGGAGAGTGCATCTGGGGTGACAAATGGAGAAAAACCAATATAGTGACTTTTCTACACAGAGACTAAATGGACGTTTGGCTAATGGGTCACATTAAGAAACTTACCATTTTGATGGCCATCTTGTGCTCTTACTGTCACTGTTATTCTTGGAGAATGCAGTGGTTGGTTGTTCATGTATTCAGGATTTACTATTTCCATGATGCAATGGTACCACACTTAGTGACATATCTGTTATAGATTTGGCTTCACCTCTGCACAAGTTCATTTGCTTCTTCTGGAAAAAAAAATACATATATATACACACAAACACACACATATATACTTACACACACACATACACACATATATATTTACTAGCAGCTTTCCATAAAATATTTGGCAATTAATACATTTCCATGAAAAAATAACAACATATTTAGAAACAGAATACAAATGAGCAGTAAAATTACCCAATAATAACATATTCAGTGGTAATTTCTAAGTATCCTGGCTAATTATTACTGCCTAAGTATCAAAATAATCCATCTAAATAACCCTTTTAGGACCATTAAAATAGTTTATATTACCTCTAACTCTATAAAAGTACATTTTAGAAGGCACCTGGGTGGCTCAGTTGGTTAAGTGTCTATCCTTGGACTCAGGTCATGATCCCAGGGTCCTGGAATCAAGTCCTGCATCAGGCTCCCTGCTCTATGGGGAGCCTGCTTCTCCCTCTGCCCCTCTCTCTGTTCCTACTTTCTCTCTCTTTCTCAAATAAATAAATTAAATAAATAAATAATAACTTTTAAAAGTACATTTTAGGGGTGGGGATATGATACTTGAAGCTCTCTCTTTTTCTCTCTTACTCTCTTATTTTCTCTCTTAATCTATAGTAGATTTGAGTATCTATAGTTAAAAGCATCACCAAATTTTCTCCAGTTGCCTAAGTTTCACCTCCCAGGGCAAACCTGAAAAACCTTGAAGAACATTCAAACACGTTTCACTTGCTTACTTAATTTTGCATTTCTGTATATTTCATATGGACATGGCTTTTTATTTCTATTTGAAAAACACTGCTAATTTTCTTTCATCATTTTCATTTTATTTTTTGAATATCTCCACAAGTGGCATAGTCTCATGGAGTTGTTACTTAGCGTTTATTCACAAAAGAAGCCTAGGTTCATTTTCATATTAATAACAAAAAATACTTTCTCATATAAATATTTAAGTACAAACTTAAGTACAATATGCAATTATTAGATTACCTGCAGCTATTTTCCTATAACTGTGAATAGGGTCATATAAGGGTCATATAATAAACAATATTTATTGCCTAGATTTTTAAGGGAAAATCCTTCTGGTTCCACTAATTGAGTTCATATTGTTCTAAATTTTTTTCATTATGATTCTTACTGGTTTAAATTTTTGGATTTTAAATTTTATATTTATATATAAAATATATGTTTCTTATGAAAAATATAGTTTAAATTTGATACATTTGAAACATGTAAATGATGAAAAATACAAACTGTAATTAAGCATACACAAGGATTTCATCAATAATCACTTAACAAAAATTTTTAATACTTCCATGTTAGGAAGCCAATTTTTTACTGTAAATTCCCATAACATATCTTACTTTATATTTCTGTTTATATATTTGTCTTTCCTTTTGGACAGTATGTCTAGGTAAGAGCAGAATCATATAATTCTTGCTCACCGCTCTATTCCTCTGCCTAGCACTACACTGATACAAAATAGACATTAAATATTTTTGAAGGAGTAAATGCGCATTTGAACAAATAAAAAGATGTGATTGAGTGCACATGGTATAATAATTTGAGTAAGATATTTTTTAAGTAACTCGAAGTCAGTAAACACTGGTTCATAAGAAGTCACATTTTTGAAAAATATATGCTGTAAGACCTCCTATATAAGATCACAAATAAGTACTATTTTTATTTTTTTATTTTTTTAAGTACTATTTTTAAATGACATCACCATACTAAACTTCAGTATCAACCCTATTTGCTTGTAACAGACTGAAGTACTAGCAACACTGGATTCTATTAACAAGCATCAAAATAACAAAATATCAAATTATCACCAGAGCTGAAGTTACATACAGTAGTTCAATTTTCTCAGCTTTTTTTTAAAAGGAAGATTAACAGCAATACTTACAGACAAGGCAAAATAGGAAAATACTATCTCATGATATTGTTCATACATAGTAGCATGAACATGAAAGTTCAAAGTATCTTTCTCCATATTTCTTAACATTATTTATTCTATGTAAACTATGCTTTGACAATATTTTGACTTTATGTAACCCACATACACTGTTTGCCATGTGCCCATAGACATGTACCAAAATTTGTGGGTGACTTTCCAACTCTAATAGTTTGTGAGTCAATAATCCTAACATTTTAGGAATATACTTGTTATGTAAAACCAAAGAGGCTTAAAAAGCACCACTTAAGCTCACATATATTGTCAACACTTAGAGAAAATAAGTTGTTGAATTAATTAACTATAATGTTTTAGAGCATATTAAAAGTACTTAACATCTTATCACAAGTATGTGCACCTTAAATAGTGTCTCACTTTTGGCTTCCATGACTTATATTTAATTCAAACAGTAATAGCCTTTGTTGTGCTGTAGAGCTGGCTTTCCAAAAACAAAACAAGAAAATCTAATATTGAAACCATTTCATATCACACAAGTTATCTAGGTAGAGAAATAAAAATGTTTATGTGTTGCATTTTTATTTGAACACTTCATAACAACAAAACATCAAAAATATGCTTTTGAATATAACACAAAATAATAATTAAAAAAGCTATAAAAGCACTTGCTGGAAACTACTAGCTAGTTCCTGGAAAATGCAGAAATATTTCACTAAAAAGGACAGTAATCAGATGTTAAAAAACAAAAAGACAACTAAAAGCAAGGTTCCATATATGTTAAAAATATTCAATCAAAAATGAAAAATGGGGGTGCCTGGGTGGCTTAGTGTGTTAAATGTCTACCTTTGGCTTAGGTCATGACTTTGGGGTCCTAGGATTGAGCTTCAAGTGGGGCTTCCTGTTCAATGTTGAATCTGCTTCTCCCTATGCCCTTCCCCCTGCTCATGCTCTCTCTCTATCTCTCTCCCTCTCAAAGGAATAAGTAAAACCTTTAAAAAAAATTTTTAAACGATGGATAAGACTTTAAGAAGATGGACATGACCCTCCCCTTTTTCTGCTAAATACTGCTGAAATTTATGACCACAAGCATAAGAATACTTTGAAAAGTGGGGAGAGATCATAACTGCTAGGGACCTCAAGACATGAGGAACCACGTGGTGTTGAGTTCCATAAGTTTTCTGGTTTAATAGTAGAGGAGGCCTAGCAGAGAGTATGTTCATCTCTAACCAGCAGTAATGAGACCATCCCCATAGTAGCATCAGGGGAGGCCACATGGGGACCCAGAACTCTCACTCACATCCAGCAGTAATGAAAAGCCTTGCCTCCTCTTGGCTATAAACAGTAGCTGATTGAGAAATCTAGACTTCTGTCTCCATTTTATAACAAAAAGTCCCCTCTCCCCACTTTGTCCTAACAGAATAGTGTTCCAAAAGTCCAGTTTAAAGAGAGTTTCATACATAATGAAAAGTGACCAGATTTCAACTGAATATCGTTCATCATGCCAAGAATGAGAAAGATCTGGAACTGAATGAAAAAAAAAAGACAATCAATAAATGCCAACATTGAGATAACAAACATATTAGAATGATCTACCAAAGATTTTTTTTATTATTATTTTTTATTTTTATTTATTTATGATAGTCACAGAGAGAGAGAGAGGCAGAGACACAGGCAGAGGGAGAAGCAGGCTCCATGCACCGGGAGCCTGACGTAGGATTCGATCCCGGTCTCCAGGATTGCGCCCTGGGCCAAAGGCAGGCGCTAAACCGCTGCGCCACCCAGGGATCCCACTACCAAAGATTTTAAAGCAGCCATGATGAAAATGCTGCAACAAGCAATTTTGGATATGCTTGAAACAAACAAACTGAAGTATCTCAGCAAAGAAATAAAAATTCTTAGCAAATAAAGAAGAAAAAATAGAAATATTAGAGCTCAAAAGGCAATAGTCAAAAAAGCAAAAGCAAAATAATAACAACAATTCAGTTGATGAGTTCAAAACTAGAGCGGTAGAACCAGAGGAAATAATCAGTGACAATGAAAATATCCAACATGAACAACAGAAAGAATATATATTGGAAAAATAAATGAACAAAGCTTTAAGGACTGTGATACTATAACAACAACAACAAAAAATCTAGCATTCATGTCATTAGCATCTGAAGGAGAGTAGAAAGAAGATATTACTGAGAAAGCAATTTAAAAAATATTGGTAGAAAACCTTCCAATTTGGTAGAAGACATAATCCTACAGAAGCTGAGCAAACACTTAATAGGATAAAACCTAAAGAAAGTCACACCAAGATAAAGTATAATTAATTTTCAAAGAATGCGTTCTTTCATTCATTGATTTGCTTTATCATTTTTAGTTTCTCAGTTTCATTATTTTGTGTTCTGATTTTTATCCTCCCATATGTTAGGCTTATTTTGCTCTTCTTTTTCTATGATCTCAAGGTGGGAGCTTAGATTATTAATTTGATTTGAGACTTCCAATTTTTTTTCTTAAATGTATGCATTTAGTAGTATAAATTTCTCCTCTAGTAACCATCAATTCTCTATATTAAGGATTGATTTTTTTCTCTTTTCATTTTCCTTTGTCATTTGTTTTTAAAATTCCACATATGAGTGAAATATGGTATTTGCCTTTCTCTGACTTATTTATTTTGCTTAGCACTAAATTCTCTAGCTTCATCCATGTCTTTGCACATGCAAAATTCCATTATTTTTAATGGCTAAATAATATTCCATCATATATACATACCACCTCTTCTTTATCCATTCATCAATCTATGGACATTTGGGCCGCTTCCATATCATGGGTATTGTAAATAATGCTGCTATAAACATAGGGGTTCATGTATCTCTTTGAATTAGTGTTCTTGTATTCTTTGGGTAAATATCCAGTAGTATAATTGTTGGATTAAAAGGTAGTTGTATTTAACTTTTTGAGAACTCTCCATACTGTTTTCCACAGTGGCTACACCAGTTTTCATTCCTACCAAGAGTGCAAAAGGGATCTTTTTTCTCCATAACCTTGCCAACACTGTTGTTTCTTGTATTGTTGATTTGAGCCATTCTGACAGGCATGAGGTGATAGCTCATTGTGGTTTAGATTTGTATTTCCCTGATGAATAGTGATATTGAGCATATTTTCATGTGTCTACTGGCCATCTGAATGTCTTCTTGGATTAAATTCTGTTCATGTCTTCCATCCATTTTTAATTGGAATTTTTGGGGTTTTTTGGTGTTGAATGTATAAGTTCTTTACATATTTTGGATACTAACCCTTTATCAGAAATGTCATTTGCAAATATCTTCTCTCATTTCATAGGTTGCCTTTTAGGTTTGTTGACTATTTACTTTACTGTGAAGCCTTTTATTTTGATGTAGTCCCAGTAGTTTATTTTTGCTTTGGTTTTCCTCACCTCAGAAAACATATCTAGAGAGGAGTTGCTACAGCTGATGTCAAAGAAATTACTTACTGTCTGTGTTCTCTTCTAGAGTTTTTATGGCTCTAGGTCTCACATTTAAGTCTTTAGCCCATTTTGAGTTTATTGTTGTATATGGTAGTAGAAAGTCCAGATTCATTCTTTTCCATGTAGCTGTCTAATTTTCCCAACACCATTTGTTGAAGAGACTGTCTTTTTTCCCATTGGATATTCTTGCTTCCTTTGCTAAAGATTAGTTGACCATATAATTGTGGGTTTATTTCTGCATTTTTTGTTTGATTCTATTGATCAATGTGTCTATTTTTGTGCCAGTACCATACTATTTTGATTACTACAGCTTTAAACAAAAAAATCTTAACAAAATATTAACAAACAGAATGTATAAACATAGAAAGAGAATTATATACCATGACTCAGTAGATTTTTTCACAAATGCAAGGCTGGCTCAGTATTAAAAATGAATCACTTGGGACACCTGAGTAGCTCAGTGGTTGAGCATCTGCCTTTTGGCTCAGGGCCTGATCCTGGAGTCCTCAGATTGAGTCCCACATCGGGCTCCCCTCAGGGAGCCTACTTCTCCTTCTGCCTATGTCTCTGCCTCTCTCTCTGTGTCTCTCATGAATAAATAAATAAAATCTTAAAAAATAATAAAAATAAATTTAAAAATAAAAAACCTAATCAATTAATTCAACATATTGATTGGCTAAAGAGAAAAAAATCATATTTATTTTTTTACTGATTGATTATATCAATTAATGCAGAAATCCATTGACATAATTTAAGACATATTCATAAGGATAGTAATAGAGATGAATATCCTCAACTTGGTTAAAAGTATCTACAAAAAACCTTACAGTTAACATCATAGTTAATTATGAAAAACTGAAGGCTTTCCTCCTAAGATCAGGAAGAAGACATGAATGTCCACTCTCACCACTTTTGTTCAACAAAGTGCTAGAAGTCTGGCTGTACCATAAGGTAAGAAGAGCAAATAAAAGGAATATAGATTGGAAAGGAAGAAATAAAACTGTTCATATTGGCAGATAACATAATTGTCTTGGTAAAAACTTCACAAGAATTAAAAATCAACAACAACAACAAAAATCACCTAGAATTGAGTTAAGCCAGATAGGTTACAAGATGAACATAGAAAAGTTATATTTTTATTTATTAGTAAAAAACACATGGGGACTAAAATTAAAAATACAATATTATTTACAATTAATAAAAATATGAAATACATAAGTGTGAATCTAACAAAACATATTCAAGACTTGAATGCTAAAAACTATATAATACTGTCAGAAGAATCATAGTAGATCTAAATGGATATATATATATATATATATATATATATATATATATATACCATGTCCATGGATCAGAAAATATCAGGTAGTAAAGATGTCAACCTTACCCAAATTGATTGACAAGTTCTTTTCAAAACCCTAGAAAAGTTTTATTTTTTTGTTTTTATTTTTTCTATTAATAGACAGGATAGCTCTAAAATTTATATGGGAAAGTAAAATAATTAAAATAGCTAAGACAATTTTGAAAATAAGAATATATTGGGATGAATCAGACTACCAATTTAACTTATGCAGCTACCTAATCAAGACTGTTTGGTATTGGGGGAGGGATAGACATATGCATTAATGAAATACAATAGAGAATCTACAAATAGACCCAAACAAGTACACCCCACTGGTTTTTGACCAAGATATAAAAGTAATTTACTGGAGGAAAAGTAATTTATTGAATGATCAACAAATGATGCTATAGCAATTAGACATTCATAAGCCAACAATGAACAAACAAAACCTTGACCTAAAGCTCACACTTTTTATAGAAATTAATTAGAAGTGGTTCATAGACATAACTATAAAATGTAACTCTACAAAACTTTTAGGAAAATAAAGTGGAGAATGTCTTCAGCACCTACAGTAAGGCAAGGAATACTTTGATTTAATACCAAAAGCAAGATTTATAAAAGAAAAAAGATAAGTTGGACTTCATCATAATTAATATGTCATGAAACTCTGCCTCTGAGAGAAAAATGCAAGGACACCTGTTCATTTTCAGTATCCAGGCTATATCAAGAATTTAAGCAACATAATGTAATGCTTTTATATATTCCCTTACATTCTTCTTAACCCCAGTTTAAATTTTTGTGCTACAAAAATATCATTAAAATATTTTCCTGTTAGAAAAAAAAAATGTTCTGTGAAAGCTTCTGTGTTAGGAGTATGACAGGACCAGCTATAGAGTAAGAGGAAGCATTTGTAGACCATATAGCTGACAAAGCACTAGTACCTAGAATGTGTATATATTCATTTAAGTATGCGTATATATTTATATATATATATTTAAAACTCAATAATAAATACATAAATAGATAAAATAAAAACCATATAGTTACAAGAGCAAAACATATATATCTCCACAGAGGACATCAATATGGGAATAAGCACATAGAATGATTTTCTACATGATTAGTTATTAAGCAAATATTAATTAAAAGTACAGGAATATATCATTAAATTCAAGTTGGAATGACTAAAATTAAATCACCTGTGCTATTCCTGGGGGGAAAAGTTTTGCTGGTAGAATAACTATTTTACTTGTAAGGGTGACAATATAATAATGATGGATCCATGTCTTTATATATTTGTCCAAACCCATAGAATGTACAACATGAAGAATTATCTCTCACATAAACTGTGGACTTTTGATAATAATGATGTGTCAGTGTAGGCTCATCAATTGTAACAAATGTATCAATATGCTGACAGATGTTGATAATGAGAGAGGGCATGTGTGGAGCAAGGGGTATATGGGAAATCTCTGTACAAATTTTTAAAAAAAGAAAGAAAAAGAAGGTTGCAAACAAAATGGAATTTTGTTATAAAGATACACTAAAAGTATCACTAGTCAATCAAAGAAAAAGCAAATAATCTGATGGTTAGAGTTAGAGGTGTCTTACACAAAGGGTAGGAAGTACAGACACATGTTGCTTAATTTTTATTTTTCTTTGAGCTGTTGGTAATCAAGGAGATAATTTTGTCATAATATTATGTGTGCAAAACTATCCCTGATATATAAGCAAATAACACTATGAATAGAACTCCTAAAAAGTCCTAATAGTAGAACATTCACACAGCTTATATCTTAATGGAAATCTAAAAAATAAACATACAAAAACTCACCTTATCAATTAATTAGTGTAATTTTTCATTGGTCCATGAATTTTGGCATAGTCAATGAATGTTTTCAAGTACTTTATGACACTTGTTAAATAGTATTCTATTAGGTAATTTAACCATTTTATTAATAGTCTTGTTTGTACAACTCATTTCCTTAGGATGGAAAACATTTATTTATAAAAGAAGAAAAAAAAAAAAACTTTAAACAAAGCAGTTCAAACTGCCACAAATATTAAATGATCTATGAACTTGTTACAGAGTCTTAAAGGTATTAAATATTAGAAGTTAAGTCATGTGTGAAAAGAGCTACTAATTCCTTTATTTAGAAAAAAACATATGATAGTTCTGTCTTCCAGAGTTGCAAAGAGGATCATATGAAATGATGCAATTTAAGAAGTTTTATAATCATAAAACTGTATGTGTGAATAAGCTTTTACTAGTAAGAATAATTATTGAAATTATTGTTGATAATAATTATTGATATTTCACAATGGTAGCTTGTTTTTGGGAATACCAGTCTCTTTAAAACTTACTGTATATCACTGAAAAAATTTTACCACCTCTCTGTAACTTAAGTTGTCCTTCATAAGTCATAGAAGTCTGTTTCATCTCTGGTATACTTGGTGGCATAAGAAGCAGCTATGATTTTAAACCAACCTCTAAAATAGTAGAAACAAGGGGCACATGGATGGCTCAGTCTGCCAGGCATCTGCCTTTAGCTCAGGTCATAACCCCGGGGTCTGGGATTGAGCCTGACATTAAGCCCCACATCGAGCCCCACTTTGGGCTCCCTGCTCAGTAGGGAGCCTGCTTCTCCCTCTCCCTGGCACTCCCCCTGCTTATGCTCTCTCTCTCTCTCTCTCTCTCTCTCTCTGTCAAATAAATAAATAAAAATCTTTAAAACAAATAAAAAATAAAATAGTAAAAATAGTATCTCTTTAAATTCATACCTCAATTCTTAGCTTAGTCATGGTGAAAAATAAACTATCAGCATCATTTCCTTAAACACTGTCTCACCACACATTAAAGCTGTCATTTCTCTACCTTGATTTGGCACATTCAATCTAATCTCGTTAAGGGTTAGATAACAAATCATCATTAAAGGAGGGGGTGGAAAAGGTTCATTTAGAGGACCATTTCTTGCATACAGATGAGTAATTAGAGTGACCTTAATATGGTGGCTTCCTTTGTTGCTGAGAAACGAATGCTTTTGTGTGACACATAAACAAGTTCAGCTTTGCAGACCCTTAATGTGCACTGTCTCCCTGGAGGCTAGGCTATGTCTTTTGGTGTCTTTGCAGTTAGATGTGAGGAAGTAGAAGCCAAAGTGCAAGCAAGAATGAGAAGCTTAAAGTTTGACTTTGTTGTTAAGTTAACATGCAAAGTTACATTAGGAGTTTGCTTTTGCCAGAAATCAGCAGTCAAGATTCCACCATACTTCCTTTAAACACACACACACACACACACACACACACAGAATGAGAGAGAGAGAGAGAGAGAGAGAGAGAGAGAGAATAATATTCTGGAAGAGTTTATTAGAAAATAAGGTATGGTTTGGATGTAGAATGTCTCATTTTAAAAACGAAATTTTCTCATGGTGACAGTTATGAGCAGTTAGAACTTGTTCTTCTCTAGCATCCACAGTATTTTAACTTTTGTGAGGATAAACTACATTCAACACATAATCCAGGATGTGATCATTAAAAGAATGTATTTATTTTAGAAATAGTGGCAACCCATTGGAAAATGAATAGATTAAAAGAGAATTATGGATACAGTTTGGGAAGAGTATGAATATGTACTTAATATTTCCTTTTTAGAAAGTACAGAAAATGATATGCACTTTAAGATCATGGTATAGCAGTTATATACTCTTGTTTTTAGTTACAATTTCACAAAATAGAAATTAATTTGTTCATTCTCCCTCTTCTTGATAATCTCTAAGACGTTCTAAAACTTCTTCGCCAACTTATTCCATAGTTTCCTAAAATAGATAAATTGTCTTTTCCAGCTATTCCCTGCCTGCAGTAGCTTTCTTTATCTACTCCCTTTGCCATAGTTTCCCAAGAAATATAGTAGATATCCAGGTCCCACTGACTTTGGGCTTCACTTGTGACTTGACTTTGACCAATAGAATATGAATAGAAGTGACTAGTGTGTCAGTTGGAACAGGAGAGATGTGGCACGTTTCGGATTCCATTTTTGCAATTTTGCCTTTCAAAAGAAAGAAGGGCATTCCTTTACATAGGGCTTAGCTCTTCATTCTGTTTCTCTGAAGATATGTAAAACAACCCACATTTGAAGATATGTAAAAAACCAAGTGTATCAGGACACCATAGGCAGCAGGAGAGCTAGCTAATGACCTTACAAGGGGCGTTAGTGTAGCCTGGGTGTTGAGCTTTGTCACAAATCTTGGCTGTACTACTCAGTTGTGTTACGATCTTGAGTTAGGTGATATTTGACCCAATTTCCTCATGGATATGTTCAATTCAGTAATGCTCTACCCACAAATTATTGTGGAATGTGTACTTCTCTAGCCAGAGTAAAGCTCAGGGGAAATACTAAAAAATTTTTTTTCTTCTTTTGTGGTAACTCCCTTTTTTTCCTGTAAGCCCAGACCAAGAACATGTGCCAAGTATAGATGGAAAGTAACTGAGTAAAAACTATCCTTAACAGTAGCATTGATGAATAGTCAAAACATTAGAAAAATGAGTTTGAGTACTCAAAGCCTATGCCACCTAGTGCCTTAAGAGAGTAGTGAAGTTAGAAGTGTCTGGGGGTACACCCCAGTTTTGCTCCTAAAGGCAGAATGTTAGAGCTAGAGGGGATTTAAATGATGACTTATTCCGATCACTGCCTTTTGTGGATAAGAGAATTGAGGCCTAAAAAGGATGAATTGTCTTTCCCCAAATTAGTTAATGGTGAATCTGTCACTTAAACCAACAAAATAGTTTATAAATGGCAGTTGGATGTTCAGTCTGAGCATGTTAAGAATGTATTTCCTGCCTCATATTCTTTTCACAGAATAGTGAAATGTCTATCGCTCAGAGTACATATTCTTTTATTTCTTCATTTATTTTTTTCACAGAATAGTCCCAAATATCAGTTTCATGAGAAGGAAGTGAGACCTATGAAGAGGGACTCATTGATCAAAATATCATTTGTATGTAAAATCCAAATGCAATCCCACTAAAGAGGCTCAGTCAAGGGTCATAGTACCTTTGGCAACCAAAGTGATCTTTGTATGCTGTCACCTGTGAACCCATTGTTGTTGTTTTGTTGTTTAAAGTGACAGAGTCACAATGAAAACACTATAACTAATTTGCTCAGTCTTCAAACCTAAGCTTTTAGGAACAAGTCTAAAGAAAGGGGTTTCAAATACTAAGACAAAGGTAGAAAATCTCAAATTTTCCTTTAAAAAAATTAGATTCTAGCCAGATGATCTGTGGTAAAACCAAAACTCTTTGTACTACCTGCACTCTTTGCCACCATCAAAAGAAACAAAAATATATGTATAGCATTATCGTGAAAAAGAATGTTTGATAAAACCCCAATGTGGTGGCTAAAAAGGATGAAGAAAATAAAAGGAAAACTAAACTAGATACAAGACAAACAAGAAAAAGGATAAATACAAGGAGGGAAAAGCAAACAAAACAAAAACAAAAGTAAAGAGGATAAAAAAGGATAGGTTAGTCCTTCCCTTCATGTTTTCATCACCCACAGACCTTCCATACCCACTGACCATTGACTGACCCACCTAAAACCCCAAGTCATGTCTATACCCAAAACTTTGCTTGATTGATTCTCAAGAGGTAATAGTTTGGAAATTTGCTTTGCAGCTGAAGCTGTTAGCACTGTGAGGGGTTTCTATAGAGAAATGAGGATATATAATGAGGATCCTCTTGCAAGATCCTTTACCCACTGCTTGCAGACCTGCCCATAAAAAGCAGTAGACCAAAGAAGAAGTGGTTCCACCACAGAGGCAACTTCCAGAGCTCTTCTGCTGCTCTCCTCTGAGAAACTTCTGTCAGGGACAAAGTCTAGAAATCTAGGATCTGAGTCCATCCCTGTTCTGAGGGTTTGGTGCCAGCAAAGGAAGTACCCTCAGCACAGTCATGCTTTCACTAACAAACTACAAATATGCAAAAAAAAAAAAAAAAAAAATTCCACCTCAGACTATTACATCAAATATCGCTCTTCTTGAAAAGGGGTAAAGTTGCATATCAGATTGCACTTATTTAAAGTAGTGTTTTTTTCCTCCTCTTTCTGGGAGAACAGGATGATGAATTCTTGGGAACATCCTGGTCCTCGCTGTCATGCAGCCATGAAGGAAGAGGTAATACTGGAATTGCACTAAAGCATTCTAAGTTTGGCTGACTGGTTGGGATGCAGTAATTCCTCCCAGCCCTGTGAGTTCCAGCAATCAATCAAGGGGAATTACTGGTGAAAATGACAGAAAAATGTCATAAACCTTGCTTTCATCTGATTCCTGTGGATGTGAGAACGTGTGCAGTTTAAGCAGATTATGCCACTGAACTGGAGCTTGGTTGAATGATTAAAAGATAAAACACTTCCATTTAAATCTTTACATAAATTTGTATGCTTGGATTTTTCTGAATAGCACTGTGAAGTTTTGTTATAAAATGGAAACGTTTGATTCAAAGGTAATACAAGCTATTGATCTACAGTGAAGCAATATTAATATTAACATATAGCTTTTATAATTAATTTGGTGCCAGATAAAAGAAATAATCAAGATCTTTTAGCTTTGATTAAAGGAGAATTTGAAGTGGAAATTAAGAACACAACTCCATTTACCACAACACTGAAAAAAGTAAGATATTCAGGAATAAGACTAACAAAAGAAGTGAAAGAATCATACACTGAAAATGAGAAAACATATGTCAGAGTAATGTTTTAAAAAACACAAAAAATAGATATCTTCGTTCATAAGTTGATAGACTTAATATATTTTTTTAAGATTTTATTTATTTATTCATGAGAGACACACAGATAGAGAGGCAGAGACACAAGCAGAGAGAGAAGCAGGCCCCGTGCAGGGAGCCTGATATGGGACTCGATCCCGGATCTCCAGGATCATGCCCTGAACCAAAGGCAGATGCTTAACTACTGAACCACCATTAAGTGGCTAAGTCCATTAAGATGATAGACTTAATATTGCTAAAATGCCAATGCTGCCCAAAGTACTTCACAGGTTCAAGGCAATCTCTATCAAAATCCCAATACCATTTTTTTCCCCAGAAATCAAAAAATCCGTCCTAAAATTATTTTGAATCAAGGGAAGCCAAATAGCCCAGATAACTTTGGAAAAAAAGAACAAAGTTGGAGAATTCACATGTCCTCATTTCAATACATTGCCCAGCTAAAGAAGTCAAAATAGCATGTCCTTGGTATAAAGATAGATATACACAGACCAGTGAAGTGTAACAGAACCAGAAATAAACCCTCATGCATATGGTCAGGTAATCTTCAAAAAGGATGTAAAAACTACTCAATAGGGAAAGGATAGTCTCTTTAACAAATGCTGTTGAAAAAACTGACTATCTACATGCAAAACAATAAAGTGGGCTCTTGCCTGACATCATCTACAAAGACTTAACTCAAAATGTATCAAAGAACTAAACGTAAAGGTTAAAATTATAAAACTCTTGAAAGAAGACATAGGGAAAAGATTCACAATATTAGATCTGCTAATGATTTCTTTCTTTTTTAAATAGGCTCCATACCCTGTGTGGAGCCTAATATGGGGCCTGAACTCACAACCCTGAGATCAAGACCTGAGCTGAGTCATATGCTTACTGACTGAGCCACCCAGGCATCCATAGACCTGGCAATGATTTCCTGACTATGATACCAAAGCACCAGCAAACAAGTAAACATAGACAAATGGGGTATATAAAACTTCAAAGTGCATCAAAGGATACAATCCAGAGAGTGAAGAGACAATGAATAGAATGGGAAAAATACTTGCAAATCATGTATTTGACAATAACTTAATATACAGATAACTCCTATGAACTTCGTAGCAAGGCAACAAGTAACCCAATGAAAAAAAGGACGAAGAACTTGTATAGACATTCCTTGAAAGAAGATGTATAAATGGCCAATAAACCTATGAAATGATGCTCAACATCACTAACGATTAAAAAATGCAAATCACAACCACGATGAGGTTCACCTCACACCCATTAGGATGACCACTATAAAAAAAAATTGTTGGCAAGGATATGGAGAAATTAGGACACTTGTGCATTGCTGATAGGAATGTAAAATGGTGCAACCACTATGTAAACAGTATGAGAGTTTCTCAAAAAAATTAAAAAAGAACTACCATATAATCCAGCAATCCTACTTCTGGGCATGTAGTCAAAAGAATTGAAAGCAGGGTCTCCAAGAGACATCCATCTTCATAGAAGCATTCTTTATCATAGCCACGGGGTGGGAGCAACTCAAATGTCCATCAAAGATAAATCGATAAAGAAAATGTGGTGTATACTGATTTTTATTTATTTATGAGAGACACACACACAGAGACAGAGGCAGAGACACAGGCAGAGGGAGAAGCAGGACTTCATGCAGGGAGCCCGACGTGGGACTCGAACCCGGGACCCAAGGATCAGGCCCTGGGCAGAAGGCGGTGCTAAACCGCTGAGCCACCTGGGCTGCCCTCTCTTTCCTGGTAAAGAGAAATTTTACCACATTACAAACAGAGTATGACACAATCATGTGTACATTTTAATTAGCTTAGTCTAGGACCCTCAGGTGACTCAGGGGTTGAGCATCCGCCTTCAGCCCCGGGCCTGATCCGGGGATCCCAGATGGATTCCCCCATGAGGCTTCCTGCAAGGAGCCTGCTTCTCCCTCTGCCTATGTCTCTGCCTCTCTCATTCTCTGTGACTCCCATGAATAAATAAATAAAAATCTTTAAATAAAAACAAACAAAACAAAATAATTCGCTTAGGCCTTTGCTGGAAGGTGCTGCTTGTTGCTCGACTTACGTTCCATGGAATCTGTGAGGCACGATCATCCTTGCATTCGAGGCTTGCCGCTCTCTTTGTGTCACCAATGTGCTCCTGCTTCTTTATCCCTCTTTCTGCTTTTTGGTTTGATGAATTATTTTTCATGATTCTATTTTAATTACTCCATTTTCTCCATTCAAGATTCAGCTTTATTTCTTTTTTTTATTTAATGATCTTCAATGATGTTACTTCTCCTCTGCTAACTTCCTAGTTCTGCATATGTGTCTACATTTATATCCGTTTCTCTGTGTCTCTGTCAGTGTGCGTGGATACACATGATTTCAGTTCAGTTGGTGGTCAAGCTGGAGAGTCAGTGCCTCCTGTCTACTTTCAGTTCTGTGGCTGACAGCAGGTTTCCTACTTGTAAACAGTCTGAAGACTCACTAGATTGATTGATCACGCTGCCTTTTTATGATCACCCTCACATGTTTCAATTCTACATGCCTGCGAATGCACTAATTCTTATTTTTTTTAATTCTTATTTTTAACAGTCAATGTTCATTCCCCTTTTTTTTGTCCATGTATATTCATAAATGGTCATGTTCATTTTTATATCCATATTCAAATAGGGAGCATTATTTCCATATATATGTGTGTGTGTATACACACACACAAATCTTGCTCTCATTTCACTCAGACGGTCTGTACTTCAAGTAGAAAATTTTCCTTCAGCTTGAGGAGATGCCTTTTATTTGTTTTGTGGAGCAGATCTGGTATTGTGTTTTCTCTGTTTTGTGGGATATGATTCAGAGTTCTGGAATTGTGCCTCCCCGCTCAAGGGGGATGCCAGGCTTCTCTCTCTCCCTCTGCCTGTCTCCACCAATCATGCTCTCTCTCTCCCTCTCTCTAACAAATAAATAAAATCCTAAAAATTAATACTACTTCTAATAAATAACACACAGAGTGAGCATAAAGGTGGACATGCAGGCCTGCTAGACCTGGCTGGAGACCCCCTCCCTCATGCCTGTGTTTGTTGTCTTCCCCTTGTGCTGCTGGCTGCAGAGGTGCATGACCTCCCGGGGAGGGAGGAGGCCCATGGAGGAGCCACCCTGGCTCCTGAACGACCCCATGAGCGAGTTCAGTCTCCAATCTGAACAGTCTCCAATCTGAACAGCGCCTCAGTGCTGTCAGGTGGGGCAATCTGTGCTGACGTGGTAGCACAGTGGGGGAGTCACTTGGTAATTCAGCATAATAGGATAGACCTACAAAATGTGGAAATTAATTGAAAATTAATTTATTAATTAATTAATAAATTAAATTGAATTAATTGAAATAGTTATCAGTCTACTAGTTTTAAAATGACCAATGGACGCCTGCCTGGCTCAGTCTGAAGGGCGTGTGGTTATTGATCTCGGGGTCCTGAGTTTGAGTCCCACATTGGGCACAGAGTTTCCTTTAAAAAAAAAAAAAGAAAAGCACAAAGTATTTAAAAATGCCCCAAATCAATAAGGCTCCCACCGCTGAGCTGGCCCGTGGTGGGATGGGTCTTCCCGCCTGCTTCCTTCAGCCGCTGAGCCCTGAGCACAGATAGTGCCAGAGCTGATAAGCAGGCCAGATCCTCCTCTCAGAGCTCATGCTCCAGGGTGGAAGATGGACAAAATACAGACAAAATCAGAAACAAAAAGAGCAATTGCTCCCTAGAAAAACAGCCTGGTCCTACCTCTGGGTCCTGAGCTCCGGAGGTGAGGCTGTGACAAACTGTGGGGCTTTGACAAATGCAGCAGCTGGGGCTCCAGGGAGCCACTGAGGGGAGGAGGTGAAGATCCCAGCAGGGCCACTGCCTCGCCAGGATCACAGCCTGGGAAGGAGGCAGAGGGGGCATGAAGCCAGCTCTGTGTCCTCCGTTGGGGGCCAAGGCTGCCCCTCCCCTTCCTGAGGGGCTGGGATAAGGTTGTGTGGATGGAACTGGCTACAGACATGGAGATGTGACTGGGGTGGGGGTGGGCATCGACAGCCCAGACGGGAGGCATTCCAGCACGTTCCAGTCTGAGGAAGAGCCCAGGTCAGGGCGACCCACTGGGTGCACCGCTGTCCACAGCTCACCCAGTGGAAATGGGGGAATGGCCCGTAACACACACGACAGGCAGGGTTTCAGGATAAGGACGGCCTCACACCTTCTAGGCCAAGACTCCGACACCTACTGTAGGGTTTGCCTTGGATTCAGGAGCCTAGGATCGTGGGAAGCTATTGCCCATCCCTGTCCTGATGGGACTGTCATCTTCTGGGCCTCCAGAATGAGAGTACCAGTGCCCACGTGTGTGCACACAGGACCTTGTGGGCCTGGACGCATGTACACACCAAGGAAGAACATGTGGTGGGAGGTATTTCCTGCATGTGACACCCGCCTCCAATGTCATAGATATGATGCCACAGTGGCCTGGGGACGTCTGGAGGAAGCACCCTCTAGGATAATCCCTGTCCCACAGGCAAGAGGCAGACCATCCCCGACGGGCACAATGGCTTCTCTGGGGTGAAAACCAGGGAAGAATGGAAAGTTGTGTCTGAACCCAGGTGTGTTTCCAGGCTGGGACCCTGGCTGCACACAGTCCTTCCCTGGGGCCTGTGGACAGGGGTGCGGTTGTGTCACTGTGTGCACACAGGCCATTGCCTGGGGGCGGGGGGTGCATCGGCAGCCCCGAGCGCTGCTCCTGAAGCTTCCTCCAGGAGTGGACTCAGGGAGGGGGTCCCAGGCAGTGAGGTCACTTCTTTCACAACAGAGGCCAACAGAACTTGGAACCCCTGCACCCGGGCCCCCACATTCTAGTGCAGCCCCACCTCAGGCTCACTTGGCTGGAGACATCCGCTACTGGAAGATGTTCTCTTGCTGCTTTCCCACCTCTGGGGACTCTGGCTCCCAGGAACCCCAGGGGTGCCGCTTGTTCAAATGCTGTAGGCTTTGGCTCCACCATAAAAACCAATGCCTCAGGGCGTTTATCAGGAGGCACCATAAGGTAATACAGAGCAGCCCAGACCAGGCCACCTGTGCCAGCCATCCTGGGCGGCCCCATCCCCTCCTCTTCAGTTTCAGGGAAACAGGGATGTGTGGGCAGGTCGCATCCAGGCTGGAGGACCTTGCAGGGGAGCAGGTTCCCCGGTGATCCCTTCAGGGTCACCCTGATGTCACGGTGGGCAGGGTGGAAACAGGATTCCTGAGGAGCTTCTTACCCTTCCCAGAGTTACCCTAAGGCCCTGCAGCCGCCCCCCTTTGCTCTCCTTGGGGGAGGTGTGTGCCGGCTGTGCTGTGGTGGGTCTGCAATAGAGTCAGCTGGGTGTGCGGCCCCGCCGAGGCGGCCAGACCGGGCGCTGAGGCCTCCTGCCTGGCTGCCCCGCACTGTCTTCACAGAGATCCACACGGGACATGGGGCTGGAGTGGGAGGAAGGGGTCATCTGCCCCAGCGCCTCGAGGAACTGGGAATTGCCCTGCATGGCTAACAGAGGCCAGCGTGGGCTCAAGGTGAGTGCAGGGCCTGGGGCCCCCCGACACCCAGGGCCCCAATGTGACAGGAAAGGCCCTGGGTCCCAGAAGCCAGCCTGCTACTCCTCTGGGCTCCCCCCTAGATTCCTGCTCCCACATGAGTCTGGATTCCCCTCCTCCCCAAACTTGTCCTCATGGCCCTGCCCCTGTCTGGGCCAGATGCAGAGTCCCTGTGCACAGATTTGTAGGAATATCAGAGTAGGGCCTTCAGGGGAGGCCTGGTCGCCCAGTGGTTTAGCGCCTGCCTTCCACCCAGGCCCTCCTGATCCTGGAGACCCGGGATCGAGTCCGGCCTCGGGCTCTCTGCATGGGGACTGCTTCTACCTCTGTCTGTGTGTCTGCTTCTTTCTGTCTCTGTCTCTCTGTGTGTCTCATGAATAAAAAAATAAAAACCTTTAAAAAAGAGACACACCATGTCTCATCGCACGCAGTCTCCAGTAGTTTGCACTGTGCTATGCTTTCTCCTAACTGGTGCTCTCAGGAGGCCCCATTGGCCTGATGTCCTTCCCCACCTTCTCCAAGGCTTGAGCATGGTCTTGGTGAGTTGGGAGACTTTTCCCCAAAGGGACACGGGGCTCACTGTACTATGTCTATCGCTCTGCAGTTAGGTTTTGAAGGAGCGCATCCCTGCCCCCCCTCCCGGGGTCAGGCACAGGGGCCTCGTGTGCTGCACAACACGTCAGAAGGCCAGTTGGTTCCCACAGCCACTGAGCCCTTCACTGATGCAGGACTTCAATGCGATTCCCTTCTGTTGCCAAATCACAGGGCGGCACTGAACATCCTGCAGCCCTCACGCCCTGGGCCCTCCCACCCAAGGAAAGGTCTCTGGGTGGGCACCTAAAGAGAGGGACGTGTGGTCAAATTCAAGGGGTGAAGCCGTTAATGCAGGGAGGTGCTGTCAAAACTCAGCTGACAAGTGGACCTGGGATACTGACCCCTCCCACTTGAGATCCTTGTATTGATCCAATTTTTTTGAAAATTTATCCTCTAAGATTATTTCTTTATTGGATAGTTTGTTTAAGAGACAGGCAGAGAGGGGATCCCTGGGTGGTGCAGCGGTTTGGCGCCTGCCTTTGGCCCAGGGCTCGATCCTGGAGACCCGGGATCGAATCCCACGTTGGGCTCCCAGTGCATGGAGCCTGCTTCTCCCTCTGCCTGTGTCTCTGCCTCTCTGTCTCTCTCTGTGTGACTATCATGAATAAATAAATAAAATCTTTAAAAAAAAAAAAAAGAGACAGGCAGAGAGCAGGGAGCAGGAGAGGGAGACACAGGCTCCTCAAGCACACTCAGCCCCAAGCGCAGAGCCTGCCAGGGGCGGGATCTCAGGATGCTGAGACCATGACCTGAGCCACAACCAAGAGTCAGATGCTAAGTGACTGAGTCACAGGCATCAAGCCCCTTGTTCCTGCTGTGGGCACTCCTGCCTACCCCCCCCACCCCCCTGCAGCCACCGAGGGCTCGGGCTTTGGTCTGCACTCCAACTCCCAGGTCTCCTGGAGGCTACAGTGCAGGCTGCACGTCCCCTCTGTCCCACCTCAGGCTGAAAGGGCCTCTGCCGGGAAGTGGAATCTGATCTCCCAACAAAGCCCAGCCGGACCGAGCTGCTGGAGCACGAAGTCCAACAACTGCTGCCCACCTTGCTGCACAGGGACATGATCTCTATTTTCAGTTTCTTAGACAACTATGATGAATTTGGCAGCACCGAAGAGGTGCTGGACCTGTTTACCAAGTGAGCACCCTGACCCTCCACAGCCCAGTGGGATGGGCCACCTACTGGTTGGGAGTCTGGGGAATGTTTCTGAGCTTCCCAGCCCCTTGGGCTGCTGACTCCGACTGGAGTAGAGTCACACAGGGCCTAGTCGGGTCTTATAGGGAAGCCCCCCGGGACCTGGCCTGTGGCAGGTCAGCTAGTGGGGCTGGGCTTGTGCTCATCAGCCGACATTCTCCCCCCATGATGACACCTGTACCTCCTCCCCCACTGTCACCAGGGTCTTGAGCTGGCCTGTTTTCCCATTGAAAGGGAGGTTTGAGGGTCCACTGGGGGTCTGTGTCCTGGGGCAACCAGACTGGAGGACCCTGGGGATCCCGGGGTGCCCCAGGCCCACTCGGATATTGGCCATGGGCCTGGCTGGAGCCCTTTCATTCCTCAAGCATTCAGGAAGCCCAATCAGGTTCAGGCGCTTCTCCAGGAGCTGCCCGTGGCCCCACGCACAGAGCTAATGGCCCCCCAGGGCTCCAGACTAGTCAGGGGTCAGAGGGTGACAGCCCCCATGATGAGAGGTCACATCCACAGGACGATTCACGTGATGCCCCCCGCCCTCTAGATATGGATGCATCGTAGCTGCCTGTGGTGACAACGACGCAGTCCTGCAGCAGTGGAAAATGTGAGTGAGCTCTGGCTCATGCAGGAGGGCCTTCCCTCTCCAGGAGGGCAGTGAAGGGACTGTGGGTCGGAGGGGCTTCTGTACCCTCACCCCACACATCTGCAATGCCTGTGACAGGGTAAAGGTCTAAGGGCCCTTCAGGAAAAGAGCAAAAGAGAGCCATGGATGGGGTGCGGGCTTGTGAGAGAGCACTGGGACCCATAAGGAGACCTTCTCCATGCCCACCCCCTCCCAACCCTCCATCTACCCCACACCTGGGACCCAGAGCAGAGGGTGTGGGGAGCATCGCACTCACCAATCTGGTGGTACCTGGACCAGGGTGCACAGCAGGTGCTCAGGAGGACCAGTGAGGGCTCACGGACCAGAAGGCCCTCACTCCATGGGAGATGGGAGATTAGAGTCAGTGGAAGGACACCCTCTGTGGGCCCCTCATGAGTGAGGCAGTGCAGAGCCACAGGAGGGAAGGTGGCTTTACCAGGCGGCTCCTGGCAAGGCCTGGCAAGACACAGAGCCCAAGCCCTCCTCGCTTGGACATTCCCAGAGCGACAGTGTGTGCAGTGAAGGCAATGACAGGCCAGATGCCCCCCTCCCTGGACACCTGCCAGTGGATTCAAGGGGCAAGTGGGCAAGGAGCCAGGCTGAGGAGGTAGTCCTGCTTCCCCAGGAAAGACAGTGATGGTCACACCACTGGTCATGGGCTCCCACGCACAGAGGCTTCATGCCAGCCCCTCTTCAGTGAGCAGGCCTGTGGCAGGCAGGACCACCAGGTGGCAGATGGACAAGGAGCAAGACTGGCCTCCGACAGCCCCAAGTGGGAGGCCCGGGGCCCTGGTTCCTGCAGGGCTTCCCCAGGACTCCTGTGTGTGAGGGAGCACTGTCTTCTGATGCCTGTGCCCACCTGTCTCTCCCCAGGGCCATCTCCTGAATCCTGGACATTTGGCTGGACTACTATTGGGAGGATTTTTGTCAGCTCCCAGAACTTCCCTCCCTGACAAAGCTGCTGGAATTCATGAGACAGTGCATGCCAGGCTCAGACCTGGAGCACCGTGCCTGGCGTTACTGTCAAACAATTCAGATGCCTCCGTGCAGCAGAGCCAGAGGCTGGGGGTGAGGAGGACTGGGGGTGGCTGAATTGGGGACAGGGTGAGCCCCACAGATCAAGCTGGGCCGGGAGCAGTGGGTAGGCTCACACCCCCATCCCCACAGGCTGCAGTCTGGGGAGACCTCCCAGGGCTCTTGCACTCACACACGTTGAACAGTGGGAAGAGTGTCCTTGATTTGGGAGGGACATGGAAAGTCCATCCTGGTGATGATACTTTGTCTTCTTGGAGCTACAGCTTCGGCCTGAGAACAACACCCTAAACCACCTCAAGAGCCCGCCTGAGCTCCGACTGTGGGGCCTGCTGCACTGTCAGGGCTTGAGGTGATTGAGCCAGTCCTGGCTGCTGGAGCTGAGAGCTTAGCCTGAGCCGAGGTGCCAGCTGCTGAGTCAAAGCCCCTGCAGATAGTGGTCACTGCTCTAGTTCGCTGTTCCACCCTGGAGGAGCCACCTGCACTCTTAGGAGCCCTGAAGGATGAACAGGCGCCACCACCTGCTATCGAGGTTGTTGATGTGCCAGAGCAGCCACCTAACTCAATGGAACAACTGGCTTCAGACCCCAAGCAACACCCTGAACCACCCCAAGAGCCCACCCCAGCTCCGACTGTGGGGCCTGCTGAAGCTTCAGGGCCTAAGGTGATCGAGCTGGTCCTGGCTGCTGGAGCTGAGGGCTTGGCCCCAGCAGAGATGCTGGCTCCTGAGTCCAAGTCAGTACACGTGGTGGTCGCACCTATGATTCCCTGCCCCAATGAGGAGCCAACTGCACCCTTGGCCACCCCAGAGGAGGAGTAGGCTCCGGTGCCTGCAACTGGGGTCCCCAAAGTGCCAGAGCTGCCACCTGCCTCTGGAGCAACTGGCTTCAGCCCCTGAGCAACAATACCCTGAACCACCTCGGGATCCCGTTGCAGCTCTTACCACGGGGCTCATGATGGCTGAAGCCCAACGGAGGCTTGCCCTCCCCTGTCATTGTGCTGTACCTATATTTTCTGTTTCATAAACTTGTATAATGGCTTATGAGTTTTATTTGTAATAAAGGATAAGTTAACTTCACACAAAATTTACTCTGGTGCTTTTAAATTATATATCGTGGTACTTTAGATCCATTCACAGTGTCACAGGCCCTGGAGCCTGGGGCGCCAGGGGACACAGCCCAAGATCTGGTGTTCCCTGGGGACAGGCAGAGGCCGGGAGGACACAGGACAGCAAGGACGCTCCTGCCGCCAGGCGGCTCCGAGCTGTGCAGATCAGTGGCCCTTGCCCCCGGAGTATCCAGGCTCCTGTGGACTGGGGGCTGTGGTAGTTACTGCAGGAGCTGACTCCAGAGCTGGACAGCTGGCCGCTGCCACTGTTGTTGTCCCTCCTGGTGTCACCCTGTACCTGGGACTGAGCAGGGGTCTCACAGGATAAACAACTCCCACTGAGCCCTGCACCTGGCAGGGGGCTGAGCAGCTCCCCAAGGTGCACACACTTGAGAATCAGCACAGCAGGCACCTCCCCCCAGAAGACTACTTAGAAGGTCAGGGGAAAAGCAAGTTATTGACCAAGCAGCACTGGAAAGCTCCAGGGGAAGTGGAGGGATTTACAGGATATAGAATCAGAGGATACTCCCCCTTATTTTTTCTTTTCTGTTTGTTTCTGTTGTTTTCCCACCCCCTTTTTAATTCTTTTTTTCTTCTTTTTTTTTTTTTTTCTCTCTTTTTTCTCCTTTTTCCAGTACTACTTGTTTTTGGCCCCTCCGCACTGAGCAAAATGACTAGAAGGAAAAACTCACCTCAAAAGAAAGAATTAGAAACAATCTTCTCTCCCACAGAGTTACAAAGTTTGGATTACAATTCAATGTCAGAAAGCCAATTCAGAAGCACAATTATAAAGCTACTGGTGGCTCTAGAAAAAAGCATAAAGGATTCAAGAGACTTCATGGCTGCAGAATTTAGATCCAATCAGGCAGAAATTAAAAATCAATTAAATGAGATGCAATCCAAACTGGAAGTCCTAACAACTGAGGGTAAACGAAGTAGAAGAACTGAGTGAGTGACATAGAAGACAAGTTGATGGCAAGGACAGAAACTGAGGAAAAAAGAGAAAAACAAAAGACCATGAGGATAGGTTAAGGGAAATAAATGACAGCCTCAGAAGGAAAAATCTATGTTTAATTGGGGTTCCCAAGGGCACCGAAAGGGACAGAGGTCCAGAAACTGTATTTGAACTAATCATAGCTGAGAACTTCCCTAACTTGGGAAGGGAAACAGGCATTCAGATCCTGGAGATAGAGATATCTCCCCCTAAAATCAATAAAACCTGTTCAACACCCCGACATTTAATAGTGAAACTTGCAAATTTCAAAGATAAAGAGAGGATCCTTAAAGCAGCAAGAGACAAGAAATCACTGACTTTTATGGGTAGAAGCATTAGGACAACAGCACACCTCTCCATGGAGACCTGGCAGGCCAGAAAGGGCTGGCAGGATATATTCAGGGTCCTAACTGAGAAGAACCTGCAGCCAAAAATACTTTATCCAGCAAGGCGCTCATTCAGAATAGAAGGAGAGATAAAGAGCTTCCAAGATAGGCAGAAACTGAAAGAATATGTGACCACCAAGCTGGCTCTGCAAGAAAAATTAAGGGGGACCTGTAAAAGAAAGAGCAAGTTCAAGGAAACAATCCACAAAAACAGGGACTGAATAGGTATCATGATGACACTAAATCCATATCTTTCGATAGTAACTATAAATGTGAATGGGCTTAATGACCCCATCAAAAGGCATAGGGTTTCAGACTGGATAAAAAAGCAAGACCCGGGATCCCTGGGTGGCGCAGCAGTTTAGCGCCTGCCTTTGGCTCGGGGCGTGATCCTGGAGACCTGGGATCGAATCCCACGTCTGGCTCCGGGTGCGTGGAGCCTGCTTCTCCCTCTGCCTGTGTCTCTGCCTCTCTCTCTCTCTCTCTCTCTCTCTGTGACTATCATAAATAAATTTAAAAAAAAATTAAAAAAAAAAGCAAGACCCATCTCTTTGCTGTCTCCAAGAGACACATTTTAGACATAAGGACACCTAAGCCTGAAAATAAAAGGTTGGAGAACCATTTACCATTCAAATGGTCCTCAAAAGAAAACAGGGGTAGCCATACTTGTATCAGATAAATTAAAGTGTGTCCCAAAGACTGTATAAGAGGTGAAGAGGGACACTATATCATACTTAAAGAATCTATCCAACAAGAGGACCTAACAATCATGAATATTTATGCCCCGAATGTGGGAGCCGCCAAGCATATCAATCAATTAATAACCAAAGTTAAGACATACATAGATAATAATACACTTATACTTCGTGACTTGAATATAGTGCTTTCTACAATCGACAGGTCTTCTAAGCACAACATCTCCAAAGAAACAAGAGCTTTAAATGATACACTGGACCAGATGGATTTCACAGATAGTTACAGAACTTTACATCCAAATGCAACTGAATACACATTCTTCTCAAGTTCACATGGAACTTTCTCCAGAATAGACCACATACTGGGTCACAAATTAGGTCTGAACTGATACCAAAAGATTGGGATCATACCCTGCATATTTTCAGACCATAATGCTTTGAAACTAGAACTAAATCACAAGAAGAAGTTTGGAAAGATTTCAAACACGTGGAGGTTAAGGACCATCCTGCTAAAAGATGAAAGGGTCAACCAGGAAATCAGAGAAGAATTAAAAAGATTCATGGAAACTAATGAGAATGAAGATGCAACCATTCAAAATCTTTGGGATACAGCAAAAGCAGTCCTGAGGGGGAAATACATCGCAATACAAGCATCCATTCAAAAACTGGAAAGAACTCAAATACAAAAGCTAACCTTGCACCTAAAGGAGCTGGAGACAAAACAGCAAATAGATCTGACACCCAGCAGAAGAAGAGAATTAATAAAGATTCAAGCAAAACTCAATGAAATGGAGACCAGAAGAACTGTGGAACAGATCAACGACACCAAGAGTTGGTTCTTTGAAAGAATTAATAAGATAGACAAACCATTAGCCAGCCTTATTAAAAAGAAGAGAGAGAAGACTCAAATTAATAAAATCATGAATGAGAAAGGAGAGACCTCTCCCCATCTCCTCATCTTTCTCACCACCAACAACAAGGAAACACAAACGATTTTAAAAACATATTATGAGCAGCTATACTACAATAAATTAGGCAATTTAGAAGAAATGGACACATTTCTGGAAAACCACAAACTACCAAAACTGGAACAGGAAGAAATAGTAAACCTTAACAGGCCAATAACCAGGGAGGAAATTGAAGCAGTCATCAAAAACCTCCCAAGACACAGAAGTCCAGGGCCAGATGCTTTCCCAGGAGAATTCTATCAAACGATTAAAAAAGAAACCATACCTATTCTACTAAAGCTGTTCCGAAAGATAGAAAGAGATGGAGTACTTCCAAACTGGTTCTATGAGGCCAGCATCACCTTAATTCCAAAACCAGACAAAGACCCCACCAAAAAGGAGAATTAGAGACCAATATCCCTGATGAACATGGATGCAAACATTCTCAACAAGATACTAGCCAATAGGATCCAACAGTACATTAAGAAGATTATTCACCATGACCAAGTGGGATTTATCCCCAGGATGCAAGGCTAGTTCAACACTCGTAAAGCAATCAATGTGATTGATAAGATCAGCAAGAGAAAAAACAAGAACATATGATCCTCTCAATAGATGCAAAGAAAGCATTTGACAAAATACAGCATCCATTCCTGATCAAAACTCTTCAGAGTGTAGCGATAGAGGGAACATTCCTCAGCATCTTAAAAGCCATCTACGAAAAGCCCACAGCAAATATCATTCTCAATGGGGAAGCACTGGGAGCCTTTCCCCTAAGATCAGGATGAGACAGGGATGTCCACTCTCACCACTGCTATTCAACATAGAATTAGAAATCCTAGCCTCAGCAATCAGGCAACAAAAAGGAAATAAAAGGCATTCAAATTGGCAAAGAAGTCAAACTCTCCCTCTTCGCAGATGACATGATACTCTATATAGAAAACCCAAAAGACTCCACCCCAAGATTGCTAGAACTCATACAGCAATTCGGCAGTGTGGCAGGATACAAAACCAATGCCCACAAGTCAGTGGTGTTTCTATACACTAACAATGAGACTGAAGAAAGAGAAATTAAGGAGTCAATCCCATTTACAATTGCACCCAAAAGCATAAGATACCTAGGAATAAACCTAACCAAAGAGGTAAAGGATCTATACCCGAAAAACTACAGAACACTTCTGAAAGACATTGAGGAAGACACAGAGAGATGGAAAAATATTCCATGCTCATGGATTGGACGAATTAATATTGTGAAAATGTCAATGTTACCCAGGGCAATTTACACGATTAATGCAATCCCTATCAAAATACCATGGACTTTCTTCAGAGAGTTGGAACAAATCATCTTAAGATTTCTGTGGAATCAGAAAAGACCCTGAATAGCCAGGGGAATATTTAAAAAGAAAACCATAGCTGGGGGCATCACAATGCCAGATTTCAGGTTGTACTACAAAGCTGTGGTCATCAAGACAGTGTGGTACTGGCACAAAAACAGACACATAAATCAATGGAACAGAACAGAGAATCCAGAAGTGAACCCTCAACTTTATGGTCAACTAATATTCGACAAAGGAGGAAAGACTATCCACTGGAAAAAGTCTCTTCAATAAATGGTGCTGGGAAAATTGGACATCCACATGCAGAAGAAGGAAGCTAGACCATTCTCTTACACCATACACAAAGATAAACTCAAAATGGATGAAAGATCTAAATGTGACACAAGAATCTATCAAAATTCTAGAGGAGAACACAGGCAACACCCTTTTTTAACTTGGCCACAGCAACTTCTTCAAAGATACATCCATGAAGGCAAGGGAAACAAAAGCAAAAATGAATTATTGGGACTTAATCAAGATAAAAAGCTTCTGCACAGCAAAAGAAACAGTCAACAAAACTAAAGGCAACCTAGAGAATGGGAGAAGATATTTGCAAATGACGTATCAGATAAAGGGCTAGTATCCAAGATCTATAAAGAACTTATTAGACTCAACAGCAAAGAAACAAACAATCCAATCATGAAACGGGCAAAAGACATGAACAGAAATGTCACAGAGGAAGACATAGACATGGCCAACAAGCACATGAAAAAATGCTCCGCATCACCTGCCATCAGAGAAATACAAATCAAAACCACAATGAGATACGACCTCAACCAGTGAGAATGGGGAAAATTAACAAGGCAGGAAACCACAACTGTTGGAGACGATGTGGAGAAAGGGGATCCCTCTTGCACTGTTGCTGAGAATGTGAACTGGTGCAGCCACTGTGGAAAACTGTGTGGAGGTTCCTCAAAGCGTTAAAAATAGAACTGCCCTATGACCCAGCAATTGCACTGCTGGGGATTTACCCCAAAGATACAGATGCAATGAAATGCCGGGACACCTGCACCCCGATGTTTATAGCAGCAATGTCCACAATAGTCAAACTGTGGAAGGAGCCTCCGTGTCTCATCGAAAGATGAATGGATAAAGAAGATGTGGTCTATGTATACAATGGAATATTCCTCAGCCATTAGAAATGACAGATACCAACCATTTGCATCCACGTGGATGGAACTGGAGGGTATTATGCTGAGTGAAGTAAGTCAATTGAAGGAATCATTATATGGTTTCACTCATACGGGGAATATAAAAAATAGTGAAAGGGATTAAAGGGGAAAGGAGAGAAAATGAGTAAAAATTAGAGAGGGTAATGGAACATGAGAGACTCCTAACTCTGGGAAACAAACAAGGCATAGTGGAAGGGGAGGTGGGTGGGGGGATGGGGTGACTGAGTGATGGGCACTTAGAGGGGCACTTGATGGGCTGAGCACTGGGTGTTCTATTATATGTTGGTACATCGAACTCCAATAAGAAATATACAAATAGGACACCCTGGGTTGCTCAGCGGTTTAGTGCTTCAGCTCAGGGCATGATCCTGGAGTCCCGGGATCAAGTCCTGCCTCGGGCTTCTGGCATGGAGCCTGCTTCTCCCTCTGCCTGTGTCTCTGCCTCTCTCTCTGTTTCCCGAGTAAATAAAATCTTTTTTTTAAATATATACATATAAAAATAAATAAAAGCCAAAGAAAACTCTTCAAACTGTCAAAGCAATATATATATAAATCAATCCTGTAATCTAGGTAGGGTATAGGTTTTCTATTCATTTTATGTATTAGAAAATTGAGGACAAGAGAAAACAAACAACCTAGCAGGGACACCAAAACCCAATTGCTCATATGCTTTCTAACATTCAGTCGGCTTTGTTCATAGTATCTGATGCTTTGTTAAAATCTGATCCCAAAATAAGCCATTCAACATGGAATCATTTACCTGCAAGTTTAATTTCAACAAAATATACTTTACCTCTTCTAATCTTCTCTGATTCCCTCTGTTCTCTTTTACCTCTAGAAATATCTGCCATGGGGGCAGTTCTCTCCAAGAGAGTCAAATGTTTTTCACCACCTAACTCCCTAATGGACCCATGTATTTTCTGAAGTTACTCCAGGGAGAGGTGAAGGCTTTTCATACATGAGGTTTTCATCTCTTCTCATTGCTAGTGTTCCTGAAGTTGACTTCCTCCTCCCCTAGTGGCCTTTAAATGTTTCCTTTAAAAAATCATATCTTTTCATTTTCATGTTTCCTTAGATAATAGTCTTTTTTTTTTTTTTTTTAGATATTGTGAAGGTTGATAGGGGTTTTATTTTGTTTTGTTTTGTTTTATGAAAGAAGATTTTCCTTTCTCCTTGCTCCTCCCTCGTGCCCTCTCCTATTCATAGCCAATCATTTATTCCTCCTGACAGGGTACTAATTTACCCATTGACTTACGGAGTTTCTGGGCATACTGATGTATTGAGCCTTTAGTCACTGGAGGGTGATATCTTCCACTTGCTTAATTCCTCCCATGTTGTCTCCATGGCCTTCCCCCAATTACCTGAAAGAAAAGTATGGTGAGAAGAAGCAAACCATGGGGGGAGGGCAGCTGCTCCAGCCAGTGTAAGATGACAAACCCCATATCTGCATTGCACTCAGAAGAGTTGAAGTTCCAGGTCAGAGTAACCAGTTCTCCAAGTCTCAGTCACAGATGCATGCCTCTCTGCAGACAATGAGGACTCTCTGATCACTGAAGGTTCCATGTGCCCCACCCAAATCACAATCACAGAGGAAATGCTTCTAAAGGCACTGAATGGAATATTGCGGATCAAATAAAAAGGCAGATATTCACTACAATCCAATACGTGGACTGCCAAAAATCTACATGTATCCCTTGTTGCTACACTTACACTTTTAAAAATATTTTAGTGTATAAAAAAACAAACAGTTCTCAAATACAACTACTCTCCTATTATTGATAATACCCCCACACACCTCGTGAAGGGAGACTGCCTAAGATCTCACCATCTACTGTGTATAGCTTCAAGTCTGGAATCCCTAGATGTCCATACCTCTACTAATTTTGCTATTGCCTCATCAATATTCAGCATTCTTGACTAATTAATACCAACAAACCCTCTTTTGAATATTAGAGAAAAGTAAAAGAAAAAAGAGAACTTTGTTAAAGTACATAAATAAATGATGATATTGCAAGGAAAAAAAGAAAAACAATAGCAATCAACAGTAATACTTACTATTATCAGTTAATAAGTGACATTTATTATGCACTAAATTGTGTGCTTGTTTCTACACTATCCCATGTAATACCAACAGTAAGTACAGGAGGTAGGTATCATTGTTATCCACTAATTTAAAGTGAGTAAAACTAAAGCACAGAAAGATTAGTAAGCCAGGGTACAATCCAGGCAGCCTGCCATACAGTGTTGCTTCCTCTGTCACTGTGAGGGGCTCCATAGAAAGTGACCACATTCCTCAGTGCTGCGACTGGATCCAGGGAGTTGATGACATCCATTCCATCCCTGCTCTATTAAATATGTGTCTTCAGTTGGTATCTCAGATGACTAGGGCTGTTTACGCAGTGAAGGGAACCCAATTTTTATTCTTGAAGGAATCTGAACCTTGGTGTTCTGTCTGGTTGTGGTGACAGCATAGCACAATGCACGTTTGTCCTCACATAAAATAATATAAAGTAAAATAATATGAAGTATTGCAGGTGATTCTTTTTTTTTTTAATTTTTTTATTTATTCATGATAGTCAGAGAGAGAGAGAGAGAGAGGCAGAGACACAGGCAGAGGGAGAAGCAGGCTCCATGCACCCGGAGCCCGACGTGGGACTCGATCCCGGGTCTCCAGGATCGCGCCCTGGGCCAAAGGCAGGCGCCAAACCGCTGCGCCACCCAGGGATCCCTATTGCAGGTGATTCTAATGGTTTCTATTCATGCTCCTCTCTGCCTTTATTGAATGGTACTACATTTTTTCTTCTCAATTGTCATGTCAGATCTATGCAACCCACAGTGTGACTCTTTTGTTTGTCTTTCCACCAGTGGTACAAAGGGACCTAAATTGTAGAGAGCAGTTTCCTATTTCATTGGAATCATTGACATGGGTTCATGTCAATCATCCTCCATTGGGAACTAAAAATTCCAATCATTTGCCCAAGGTCACTGAGATGGGAAGCAAATTTTCCCTATTGTAGGTGTGATTTTGAAAGATGCTACCCCATTTCTGTGCCTTTATCTCTGATCTTGCATATGGGCTGTGGGGGAAAAAAAAGACAGCAGTGTATGTTGGTAACATTTTCAGATATTTTGCCACATGCTAAAGCTAACACTACAAACTCATGGCTATTGTCTTCCAACTGGTATCATAACAGTGTCTTTAATAGGCTATTCCACCAATCTATAAGACCAACTGCTCTGGGTGATGACATACTAGGTCAGATCTACAAATCCCACAGGCATCCCTTCATTGTCCAGCTTCCTTCACTATAAATTAAGTCATTTGGTAGGACATTTGGTAGCTAATATAAGATTCCATCAGCATCCAGAAAAGTTTCTCTTATATGATTAGTACTGGAAAAAGAATGATAGTAAGAAAAAGAAAATGAAAATCTAGAATTGATGTCTGTTCTGTGAAAACATATGGTGCCCTCCCTGTGATGGAAGGTGTCAATTTAAGCACCATGCCATAAATGCCCTAACTGTTCCCTGAAATTTATGGTACCACATGAAGGCTCATGATTGGTCACTGCTGGTGGTAATTAGGTAGGTGGTTGTGTCAAAAGGCAGGCCCTAACTGACAAAGAAAGTACATTTATCCTCTACCCCTGTTATGAGTCTTGCCCTCAATGAATATTCCATTCTAGGTGATCACAGAAATAATTGAGCTAACTATTCTAGTACAGCTTGCAATATTCCTTCAAGGGACCCACTGGGAACTATAACAGGATTTTAACTGCCACCAGTCTCAGATAAAAAGCAAAGAACAGGCAAGTCAGTCTATCTGAAGGCTAACCCTTTTGACATATCTCTTAGCCAAAGCAGGACTGGAGATGGAATAAAATGGGACCTTTTACAGGATAAAAAAAGGAACTGATTGCTGATGGATAATGAACAGGACAAAGGAAGCCAAAGAAGGAAAGACAGAAGACACAGCTTAAGAGAAGAGATTTTCTAAGCTCAGCCTCACCATTAAGTAAGAGTGTGACATTTTATAAGACGTGGCAAGATTCTGCCTTCCTAACCATAGCATGAAACAATGGAACCAGATTTGATTTTCCAACTAGCATACTTAGTTTGATTTTAGAGTTCCATGGAAATTCTTTGTGGGTCCTAATCTAAGACTTTGTGACCTTCTGATACAGAAATGTGATTGGTGCTAAAAAATGTTAGTGAAGATATTACTTTGGAAAAGTGAACCAATAGATTAGCATAAAGCTTTTATTTTTTATCTTTCTTTTTTTTTAAAGTGTTATCTTTCAATGACAGTCTATTGGACAAAAGAAACTTGCAGGGTACCTTTGAAATCTTCATTTTCCTAAATATGAAAAAGAGTACACGATATATTCATGCCTTTGGCTGAATGTGTCCCAAGGACTCTAGAAAAACTCATCCAATATTGAAAGATTTAATTTATCAAAAGTAAATAAACAAATTGAATTTAATGCAATGATTCCTGCTACTGTATTAATCAAGAGTAATTTGATGTTTAATTGAGAATTTTAAACATTTTTTTCAAAATATAAAAAAGAAGTAATATAGAATAGTTAAGATATTTGGAATCACATTAACTGTGGTGTGGTTAAAGTTATGTTAATAATCTCAGCAGAAAGGTTTATACCTGTAAATTATTTCTCTCAGTCCTTTTAGGCAATATCATCTGGAGAAAAATTAAAAGAAATTACTTCACTTTTTAAAGGAAAGCACATAATAGTATAAATAATAAAGTTATTTCCCCCCCATACAAGTAAGAACCCCTCTGAGAGTCTTGCAAGTTTTTTCTCACATTTAATCTTCAGTATTATTTGGTAATTATGCAGCAAAATCATCTATCCTTACTCTCCAAACTCTATTAAATAGTTAATAAAATATTTAAACAATGATATCAAATTGTTGTTTATTTCAATAATATTCTCCTTTACTCTTGACCTATGGGTAATTAAGTATTGCATTTCAATAGTGTTGCATGGCAAACAGTACTGCCCTTCCATTCTATACTTGTGTGCATACACAGGCCCATTAATGTGATTTGT
Organism: Canis lupus dingo; assembly: GCF_003254725.2. NCBI lineage: Eukaryota > Metazoa > Chordata > Mammalia > Carnivora > Canidae > Canis > Canis lupus. Next base: position 31,150,733 of record NC_064258.1, on the reverse strand, counting down.
ATTCTTATTTACATACATTATTGTAATAATATTCTGAGTTGAGAACTTCTTGGAAATTCTCAGCAAAATAAGCTAGCCATTACTGTTGGTTATTTCCCTGCTGAAATTACCCAATCTGAATCAGAGTTTAAGTCTTGGCAATGGTGAGATTCTTGGTGCCATCCAAAGAAAGGAAGAAATGAAGAATGGAAGGAAGAAGGACAGGAAGAAGGGAGAAAAAGAGAGAAGAAAGAAAAGAAAGAGAGAGAAAGAGAGAAAGGAAAGGAAGGAAGGGAGGAAGGGAGGGAAGGAAGGAGAAGGGGGAGTGAGGAGGAAGAGGAAGATAGCAGAAGGGAGGAGAAAGGGAGTTGCTCACAATAATAATGTGAACAATAATAATGTTCTCATTGGTACATTTCCAAGTGCAAACTCATCCAGTGTTCTCACTGGATCCTTAAAGATAACTGATCTCTAGTTTCTTACATCATCTCTACTAAGAAATAGTAAAATAGGTACCATTTACAAAAATAACATATGTGAGTGTGGTTTATATCTAATTTAGAGTATGCTCATCTTAGAAACTCTAAACCACAAAAAATAAGAAAACAAGCAACAGTAACAAAAACTGTGTAATTCCATATCTAGAAGGCCTAACTTTAAATCCACAGTCCTCCACTTAATTATTGGGTGACTTGGGCAGACTGCAAATTTCTTTTTCCATCTGTTTTCTAACCTTTACAGTGTAAATAATATATTCATTTGCATCGTAAAATTGCTATGAAGGCTAAATGAGCTATTAAACTTCATTTAGCACAAAAATGGGTACATAGTAGGACTAATTAAATGTTAGTATACTTTTAAATTGACCTACAAAGGCTGGATCCTGTCAGTGAAATGCTCCAAAATTAGCAAAAGCCTTGTCTCAAGGAAATCTCAAATGATTGAAAAGCAATCTTACACATGGTTTACTGCTTTCAGAATTACATAGGATGAAAAATGGTAGAACTAAGTGGTTGATGTGAAAATCAAGTGAAAACAAGTGCTAGGACTGAATGTGAGAGGTGCCAGCATCTCTTTGATCAATTCCATTATTTAATTCTTTGAACTTTCAAAGTGATATTGAGTTGCTGCATAGACATTGCCTCAGGGACCCATTACTCATGGAAAGTCAACATTTATAGATGGGAAACTTAAGGTATTGTTGTAGTACACAGTTTTTTCCAATTTCTTAGCCCTGGATATAGGATACCTGAGGAATTACTAACAATGAGTGCATTTCTCACAAGGAAGGAAAGGAAAAGAGATAAACAACTCCTAAAACTCTGCTGCTTACCCAAGCCTGTGATATCTAGATCTAATTCATCTATTTATCTACTCAGCGGGTGGTATTTTATGATAAAGCAAGGATGAAAATAATACTCTACCTTCTTTTTTTTTCAGATGCTTCAGATTAATATCAATCTCAGAAATGCAGAAATCAATCACAATAGAGATTAAGATCACATTAAGTAAAGATTTGCCCCTTAGGGAAAGTAGCCTCATTGGTCTTGTATGCTAAGAACTTCTTAAGACTTGAGCAAATTGTAAATAATCTATATTAATTTAGATAAAGGATATATATATAATTTTATATTTGACTCTGCAATCAAATGGATGGAATTTGTCTCCATTCATAGGGTCCTTCTGAAGACTTAGCTTTGGTTGGTGGGAATGTGAACTGGTACAGCCACTCTGGAAAACTGTGTGGAGGTTCCTCAAAGAGTTAAAAATAGATCTGCCCTATGACCCAGCAATTGCACTGCTGGGGATTGACCCCAAAGATACAGATGCAATGAAACGCCGGGACACCTGCACCCCAATGTTTATAGCAGCAATGTCCACAATAGCCACACTGTGGAAGGAGCCTCGGTGTCCATTGAAAGATGAATGGATACAGAAGATATGGTATATGTATACAATCGAATATTACTCAGCCATTAGAAACGACAAATACCCACCATTTGCTTTGATGTGGATGGAACTAGAGGGTATTATACTGAGTGAAAGAAGTCGATCGGAGTAGGACAGACATTATATGGTCTCATTCATTTGGGGAATATAAAAAATAGTGAAAGGGAATAAAGGGGAAAGGAGAAAAAAATGAGTGGGAAATATCAGAAAGGGAGACAGAATATGAAAGACTCCTAACTCTGGGAAACGAACTAGGGGTGGTGGAAAGGGAGGTGGGGGGAGGTGGGGGGTGACTGTGTGACGGGCACCGAGGTGGGCACTTGACGGGATGAGCACTGGGTATTATTCTATATGTTGACAAATTGAACACCAATAAAAAAAATAAATTTATAAGTAAAAAAAAGAATCAAATTGAAAGAATAAAAATTTATGTTCCTATTTAGATTCCACTTTTTAAAGTTACAGCATTTCATTTTTAAATACAAATACTTCATATTTTAAAAGGAGATGGGAAGAATAGCTATATCATATTAATTTCTGAAATTCAGAAATTTGATTTCTTTAAAAAATGCAAATTATCAAAAGACATATGTGCAGATCTTAATCTGAGAAATGTAAAAAAAAAAAAAACAAACCACAAAACAAACAAACAAACAAAACTAGAGGAGAACATAAGTAGGAAATCACCAGTAGTATATCACCAGGAAATCACCAGGTATATCCTCAGGGTGTAATTCTGTCAGAGTTACAATTCTGGAGGAGTGGAAACTTTGGGAACTTAAAAATGCTTGAAGAATAACCAATGCGGAAATCAGCTTACTCAGTTATAACTTAAAAGAATAACCACAGCCCATACACATGTCTATAAACATAAGAAAGCAATTACTCTTACTCATTTTAGTGTATTCCCACATGCATACCTCCATATACACAAATTTTTCACCACATACAAGCCTGCCCTCTCTCCTCTACTATTATCTGCAGGGAACTGGCCCTGATGATCAAGTCAGGTCAGATAAGGACCAGACCCAATGAGGCCGCATTGTTGCTAATCAACATGATTTGTGCTTGGATTTCCTCTCTAGTTTGGTGGCAGATGCCATCTGGGAACCAAGACTAGGTGTGAGGTAAGGGCTATTTGTGATCTAGTCCATTATTTTCATGAAGACCTTAACACCTTCGGTCCTAAGTCCCAATTAAACCTTCTGAAATTTCTGATGGCCGTTTGATGGCCTACCAATTATATGTATTTTCTCAGGAAAAGATTTCCTATCTCTCACGATGATTGTATTGCATGCTTTTAAATCAAAACCTGAGCCAGCAGCAGTATGAATATATGGAGACGATTCATTTGCTGAGAGCCTAGTAGCTCAGCTGTAGCTTAGGCTGCCTGGCACAACTAACCAAAAACCACCTGTATAATGTTTTTGACTCAATGGCTGTCACAGCCAACTCAAAAGACCACTAAGAGTGCACAGCATGCAAGACTCTTTGCTTCCTCTTTCCAGCCTATGTGTAGCAGCAAGATGTGAGCTTTTTACTTCTACAGTCAGTTGGCTCATACTACAGAAAAATACGTACAATCCTAACTGATGCCTCTGGCAATTTAGGCCCCCTGTTTCTAAGCAACAAGGACCCCAGATCACCAATATATGTATCTCTGTAGCATATATTTTTGGCACATTGCTAATAAAAAGAAAAGTAGTAATTGTGGCTTAAAAAATAAAGAAAAGATTTGCCTTGAAGCATTTCTATGATGAAATAGGAAAGTGTAAATGAAGAATGCATGGGGAAAGGATAAAGTTGAAAGGTTAAAACAAAGGCCACTTGTCAAATAACAACAAAGCTCATGATATTTTCTGTGGGAAATGAGCTGAGTTTCCAGGATAAAAGGCAGAAAACAGTCCATTAAGTTCTTAATACAAGTCTTTAAATTAGTATAATTGAATTCCCATTGACTAAAAGAATGATATTTCTATCAGCGTGTGCAATAAGAGGAGTGAACAAGAAGCAAGGGATGCTTTCCCTTTAGTGTAAATAATAGCAGACGGCAGGAGAATTTATAAGCCGATCTTAATCAGCTGAATGAACCTTCTTTATGTTCAAATATGGCTGTAAAAATACAATGCTGGGCTTCGTGTAGGAAAATTATTGTTTCAATTCAATTGATAATGGGAAAAGTTATTAGTCTGGAACATTAGCCAACTAGTTAGATTGCACTGCTTATCTGATTGGATTTTTGCAGTGGAAATCACAAAGGTTGAAAGACAGTTTGTGGAAATGATAGAGTTTGAAAGAAAAAAAAGGAAGGAAGCAAATAAAACAAAAGCTAAATGAATTATAGTTACAGAAATACTAGCCCAGGAGTCAGGACACCTATATTTATATTTATCCAGAATTTGCTATTTCTGATTGTGGGATTTGAGGCAAGTCACTCTTCTCTGTACATTAGTCTCCTCATCTTTAAAAATAAGACGTTGTATATATGATCTGTAAACTTTCTTCTAGCTCTAAACTATTTCAGTCTTAGAAATATTTCTAAACTAACATTCACTTTAGCACTGACATCTCAGTTTCCTTCCAGGAAACCCACCATATTTGGTGGGTTTGTCTGTTTGTTTTGTTTTAATGTGTTTGTTTATCTTACTGTTTTTGTGAAGAAAAGCATGCAGTCTTAATGGTAAATTAAAAAAAAAACTAGTTTGGAAACAAAATTTGAATTGTGGATTGAATGAAAATTAGAGTAACACATGACACTGAATAAACATTTATGCCGAAGGAGGGTGCTGCTATCACGATTGTTGAAAACCATGTTGTATTCAGAGTATTGGTTAAATATCATATGTATTGTTTCAGGTTGTAGAATTAGAATAGGTTCAAAGTCTAAAAGGAATCAGTTTACAGTACTGATACGGAGGAGGAGGGAAGAGAGCAAGAGGATAGGGAGGAAGAGGAAAAGGAGGAGAAGCAGGAAGAGAGAGGAGGAAAAGGAAAGAGGAAGAGGAGGGAGGAGAGGAAGAAGTAGAAGAAGAAAGGGAAAGGGAATAAAGAAGTAGACTATCTTTTTGCAAAACTCTCCTAGGCACCCTCTCTTTACACAGAGTATCTCTCCTATTCTGCAATGAAGAGGCTCTTCCTTGGCAGAAACCATGATCTCTTACTAGAACTTGAGCAGTATCTTTTTACCTGTTCTCCTCACTATTTTACTTAACTCTCTCATCCTCTTATCCATTCTCCATGAAGAAGTTAAAAGTAATTTTTATAAAAATGAAAGACTTATCTAGTTGTTTTCCTGGTTAAAACCGTTAGTGTATATTTTACTGAACTTGGAAAAATCCAAAGGCCTCACCATGTCAACTAAGGCCTTGTATGAGCCAAGACCTATGTATTTTTCTGGTATCATTTTGTGGGAGGTTCTAGACACTCTGGCATTTAGGTCCTCCAGACACAACCAGACTATGCCCTGGGCAGTGTCTTCACACATCTTGTTCCCTTGGCCTGAACCTGGATCATTCCTTTGCTGTCTGCTGGAATATTACTTTCTCATAAACCTTCTTCTAAACTTTACTCTCTGTCCTGGATCCAATACTATAAAAATGTTAGTTATCCTATATATGTTGATTACATTTCATAATAGTTTTCTCACTTTGTAATTATATATTTATGTTATTACATGTTTAATTCTTATCTCTCCCACTAGCAAATAAAATTTACATCTATCTTATTCAGTTATATATTCCTTTAACTTAGATCAATGCCTAACACACAAGTAGACACTCAAATGATTTGTCCAACCAGTGAATGAGACCTATTCTCCAGTTACAGAGAAAGTGAAATATGAATCTGTCCAGGTTGTTTTACTGGAACCAGAAACTCTGATTATGAAAATCTGAAGAAGAGGGGAACAGAGAATGGCAGATGTAACATAAAACCTTTGGATAATACCGGTGCTGGCGAGAGATCTCATCAAGGTTTGACTTGTTAAAGTAGCAGAACATGGAGGGCTTTCTCTAACATGTGCTTCTAAGTAGTAAGCACTATGCAGTAGATGTGTTTCTGAGATAGATACAAAAAGCCGGTCCTCCTAACCAAAATATCAAACAAAATAGCAAAACTGGACATGGGGAGGACAAGGCCATGCCAACCTAAGGGAGTGTAACTAAACTAAAGCAAGAACATGCAGAGGACAGTACTAGGTGAAGGATAGAATGGAAATAGCACGTCAGGCACTAAAGCATTGTGGTGCAGATGACATCAGAGCTGCATTCTTCAAAGGAGGAAATTCTTTGAAGGGATCCCTTGGAAAGACAGTGGGGTAAGGTGAAAAGGCACTGGATTCAGAATCAGGACATCTGCCACTGTTCTTGATTTGGCATGTGGCTTTGGTAAAGCCTGGCATCTCCTGTTCACAGACACAATGAGGACAGGGAAATAAGTCAAAGATTTATATCACATTTCTGACATATACAGCTCTAATATTCTAGAGAAAAAGTCCTATTTCAAGACAAAAGCCAGGATGTTGTGGATAAACATGAAAATCTCAGCCAGTAAACCTCAAGGTGAATCACCAAGTTTCAGACCCACTTTCTCACCTTAATGATGCTTTTTGCTTATTGACATATCACATCCCTATTCTGACAAATCAAATGTGAGAAGCTTGATGGAAAGTTTGTGGGACTAATAAAAACCTGTGTGTTCAAATACATTTCTAGCTTTCTAGAGGGCTGTATTATTTTTATTATTGCTGTTAAGAATTTCTATGAAGTCCAACTCAGTGCCTGGCTGAGGATGGCTTTTACTGCCCATCACAGAGATTCTAGGATGCAGCCTTAGGTGGTTACCCATATTTTATATTTTACTAGGGTGCTTTGCTTTACCAAAATTAATACTGCTATTTTCAAGTGAATGGAGCTTGTGCCAGAGGGGCAAGATGATTGGACCTTTACAGCTACTCTGTGCTGATTAGAAGATCACACATCTTGAATCTTTATCCTCCTCTCTGTCCACACTACCCAGCTCAGAACTCTCACATCTCTTGCCTAGACTATTCTAACAGCAATCTAGCTATTTTTCCTGCCTCCAGTCTGTCTCATCCCAAATCGAGCATGCTCTTTACCACCAGAGTGAATTTTCTAAAATGGTCAGGTTGCATCACACTTCTTAAAAATCCTCAAGGATGAGACTCAAATTCTTTTGCAAGACATGCCTTCTCTATCAGGGGCCAGTGTCCTTTCTGGTCACTTTAATGACAAACCAGATTAGTCTTTTCTACTGCATGTGCCATTCCATATCTCTTCACCTTTGCTTGTGTTCTTTCTTTGTCCTGTCAGGTATTCCTGTCTTGTAAACACTGACTGATCTTTCAGACTCTAAACTCAGCTATGTCTTCCCCTCTGTAACCTTCTCTGATAGGATGCTTCCCATTGCCCACACCAACAACAAACATTATGCTGCTTATCACTCCAACCAAAACTTTAGTTGTTTCCTTCTGTGTTCTTCAAATACTTCATATATACTTCTCTAGTCTCTTTTAGCACCTTGCATTATTTACTGTAATAGAAGTTGTTTCCAGGAGCTCTGGTGTCCTGTATAGCTTCTGAGTTATAATTGGCATGGAACACATGGTTATTGGATTCTTCTGAACCCAAATGAATTAAATTGAACTAAATAATAAGAGATAGTCATGACCATTGAGTGTATAAGATTGGGAGACATTTTAAAGCAGAGAATGATGGCGATGTGCCCTTATGAGTTCACAGGGGAATGGAGCTTCACACATTCTTGCCTCCAGAGCAAACATTCTGTTCTCTGCAGCCAAGTTGGCTGTCAAGACAGACACAGCTGCTCCCTCTTCAAAGTGAAAATGATCTAGATCTACAAAAAGAAGGTGGATGGGTAAGATGACAAGGGAAGCATTCATGGGTTGAGCAAGATATTCCCTATCAATCTTACTTTTTTTTCCTGCATACCCCTTAGTAGAAAACCATGGTTTAGAAAACCCTGCAGCTAAAACTTTTTTTGTGATGAAATTTTTATGGCATTGCAGAAACAAGGAACTTAAAAAATAAGGGCCATACAAATTCACAAGTTTAGATATGTATTTGGAAGAGCCAATGTCAAATTGCCAACTGTTCCTTCTTAAGAAGGACTGTCCTTCATTCTGAGATTAAATAAATCCCTTCTAATTTCTTCTTGTGAATATTTCCTGGTTTATAAGAAATTATAGTGACAGTGGTTGCATGTGCATTTGTTGGCTGTTCTATCCTTCTTCCTTCGTTTTTATTTTTATTACTTTTTTTGTTTTTATTATGAGTTTTTTCTTTTAAAATTTTTCAGAAATATAACTCTATAATTTTTAAAAATTTCTTACATGGAAAAATTGGAATCTAGTAATACTCTCTTGGAACTTGAAAGAATTTTTGAAATTTAACTGGTCTACAAAAGGCAAAGTCTGGGAATAAGAACATTCTCAAGAACACCATGTGCAACCAATAATGTCTACTGAAAGAACAGGAGACTGGAAGTCAAGAGGCCAGGGTTTACCGGATTCTGTTATTAATTGAATATGTATTCATCTCCAAATTATTTTGTGTATCTATGCAGGACTCATGCTTCTACATTTATAAATGAGGATGTTGAAATCAGGATCTGTTATGAAGGTCACTGGGCTGGTGCAGAGCTACCTCTAAAGCAGTGGGGGAGAGAGGGGATGTATTGGGAGGGCATTTCTTATTCCTCCTCATTTCCTCCTCCTCTCACTTCAACCCTACCAGCTTCACTTCATATCTCCTACTTTCTGAGTTTCCATAAGACTTCTTTGGAAAACAAAAACAAAACCCATGTACTTGACATCTCTACATAGGTGTCTAGGTGATAATCAAGTCCAAAACCAACCTCTAGTCTTTATCTCAAATCTGCACCATCCACAGCTCCCTGTATTCCAACTGATGACAACTCTTTACATCTAATTATTCAAAGACCCAAGAAGTCATCCTGACCCTTTTCAGATTTCTCAGGATATCGTGTTGGCTGTATCTTTAAAACATATCCAGAATCACCATATCTCATCTTCTACTTGGAAACTGCCACACCTAGGTCACAGAAATAGCCTCTTTCCCTGCTTTTACCTTTGAGCTCTATAGCCCATTGTCTCAGCAGTCATACCAAAACTTATAAAATGTGAGTAAAATTTTATCACCGAAACTCTTCAGTGATTCCTCATCTCACCCAGAATAAAAGATGAAATCAACACCATTCACAGATAACACATTTAATGACTGTGTGGCCTGTGGATGAGGGCCTTTCCACCTTGGCCTCCTCCACTTGTCTTCTCTATCATTCAGTCCCTGCCATACTTGCCCTCTGTTCCATCCATCCAGCAAGTTGGATGTTCTCTTGTCCCTCCATATATCAAATGATAAAAATAGCACATCTTTCATAGAATTATGTAACCATTATGTACTACTCTTCTTTTTCTTTTTTCTTTTTCTTTTTTTTTTTTTTTTTTTTTTTGCTGTTGTGATACTTGGTATTTCTATGGTATCATAGCAACATAAGATATTCTATACAACTTTTTTAAAAAGTATTTTTCTAACATTTCACTTTTTTCAGTGAGCTATATCTTGACCACTTCATTTAAAATTCAACCCATGATCTGCTCCAGCATGTTCTATTCCTCTAATCTAACACTACCTTTTTCTTTATTCATCTTTCATTTTTAAAATTTTACATACTTTATTTATTATCTCTTCCTTATTATCCACCTACCTTTGATAGGATATAAGCTTAATGATGAAGGGCTTCTCTGTCTAATTTTCCTATTAATATATCTTAAGCATCTAAAATATTACCTTCCCTTCTGGGAAGACGGCAGAGTAGGAAGGACCTATGCTCACCTTCTTCCATAAACACACCAAGTAACAGCCACATTAGTGCAATTAACTCAAAATGATCCAAAGACTGATATAACAGACTTTCCACAGTTAATCATAGAGAAAAGGGAACATCTAAAAGGTCAGGAAAGGGTTGAGAAACAAACCCCAGGGCAGACTAACTACAAATGGGAAAGACACAAGCATGGAAAAGTGAGAGGATCAGACCACACCAGGGACCTCAGGCACAGGGGCCCTACACTGCTAAGAAAAGTCTGCATGACATTTGATTTTGAAAACCAGTGGGGCTTAACTTCACAAGTTTTTATAATCAGCAAGGCCTACCTCTGGATACCTTTAAAATCAGTAGGCTTAGCTCCGGGAGAACCAGAGGGCAATAGGAAACTGAGTGCCTGTAGCTAAAGAGCCAGCATAACAAATAACCCTGCCTAGATATCACATAGGAGTAGCAGTTTGAAAAGTGCCTAGGGTTTACATGAAGGAGATTTATTTACAAATCTCAGAACATGAACTGGAAGGGCAGGGATCTTTAGGAGACTTCCTAAGAACAAAAGAATTGGTGGGCACCATTTCTCTCTTTCTCACCTCAATAGCCAGACCCTTGTGGGAACCACTAGGAACATTTTCCACTTATTTTACTAATATGATGCTCTCTGCCCCTGCATTCTCCTGTGGATCCACCCTATCCAATCAGCCCCACATGGCAGGGATCCCTCAGTGTGGCTCCTGCCCTGATCCTGATCCAGGATCGAGTCCTGCGTCGGGCTCCCTGCATGGAGCCTGCTTCTCCCTCTGCCGGTGTCTCTGCCTCTCTTTCTCTCTCTGTGTCTGTCATGAATAAATAAATAAAATCTCTAAAAACAAACAAACAACAACAACAACAAAAAACAAAGTGACTCTTGCCCTGAGGAGAGGGTGGAAATAACCACACACACTAGTGTGGCTGCAGTCTCAGCAGCTAAACTTTATATCTGGCAACACAGAGAGTGTGTCCTCCTAATTAGTGCAATTGCAGCCCAAGCAGACAGACAGGGTAGAGACAAGCCTCTGGCCAGACTGTCAGCCCTGTTCACCAACAAAAACCTCTCAGTGGGAAGCAGGGGAGAGAGCCCTGCAGTCTGGTGTGACTGCAGCACTGACAGATGGACTGAGGGCAGGTATATTGTCTGACTGCCAGCACTGCCCACCAACAAACCCTTTGGCTTGTAAAGTTTTCTGCTGAAAAATCAGCTAATAGCCTTATGAGGTTTCCTTATATGTAACTTTGCTTTTCTCTTATTACTTTTAAAATTATCTCTTTATTACTACAAGGTAAGTAGAACACCCTGTAGGTCAGAGCACCTTCAGCCCTAACAGACGGTCTGGAGACAAGCACCTGGTCTGACTGCTGGCCCTGCCCACCAACAAAAGCCTTTCAGGGGATGATACAGGGTGAGTGCCATGCAGTTCATTGGGACTGCAGTCCCAGCAGATGGGTTGAGGGCAAGCATCTGGTCTGAGTGCTGACACCACCCAAGCACAAGCCTGCAGTAACCTCAGACTGGCCCCCTTAACAGCACAGGGACAAAACACTGTCCAAAATGCTCACAACAATCAAAGCAAACCATTACAGCTGACTGAACTGAAGGCAAACAGGGCTCAGCAACAACAGTAGGGTACATGCAACCCAAAGAAAAGACATATCTGAAGCTTTCCTGATGAACAGGGGACACTGCACCACAGAGAACCACAGGATCTCTTCTTCATAAGGCCACTGCTTTCAAGATCAGAAGAAATAGGTGACTTTCCTAATATATAGAAACAAACACAGAAAATTAGACAAAATGAGGAGACAGAGGAATATGTTCCAAATGAAAGAACAGGACAAAAATCATAGCAAAAGAGCTAAATGAAATAGAGATAAGCAATATGCCTGATAAAGAATTCACAGTAATGGTCATACTCATTGGACCTGAGAAAAGAGAGGAGGATCTCAATTGAGACTTTTTTTTTCAATTGAGACTTTCAACAAAGAGATAGAAAATATTTAAAAAGAACCAACCAGTGATGAAGCACTCAATAACTGATACTAACAATACACTAAAGGAAATGAATAGCATATTAGAGGATGCAGAACTACAGATCTGTGAGAGAGAGGAAAGGGGGCCGAAAATCTATTTGAAGAAATAACAACTAAAAACTTTCCTAATCTGGAGGAGGAAACAGACATCTAGATCCAGGAGGCACAGAGAGATCCCATTTAAATCAACCCAAGGAGATCCACATCAAGACACATAATAATTAAAAATGGTAAAGAGTAGTGATAAGGAGATAATTTCAAAAGCAGCAAGAGAAGTTACATATAAGGAAACCTCATAAAGCTATCGGCTGATTTTTCAGCAGAAAACTTTACAAGCCAAAGGGAGTGGCATGATATATTTAAAGTCTGAAAGGAGAAGAAAAAAACCAAAAAAACAAAACCTACAACCAGTATACTCTACCCAAAAAGGTTATCATTCAGAATAGGAAGAGAGATAAAGAATTTTCCAGACAAATAAAAGTTAAAATAGTTCATCACCACTAAATTAGCTTTAGAAGAAATGTTAAATGAATTTAGAAGAAATGTTAAAGTGAATTCTTTGAGTGGAAAGAAAAATGCCATAATCTGGATAAGAAAATCATGAAAGGAAAATTTTTTGTAGATAAATGCAAACATATTATAAAAGTAGTAGATTATTTACCTACAAAAGCAGTATAGAGGTTAAAGCATATAAACAGTAAAATCAATTATATCTATAAAAATCAGTCAAGAGAATCACAAAATAAAATGATGTGAAGTGTGACATCATATATCTAAAACATGGATGGGGGGGCAGAAAATGTAGTGGTTTTATAATGGGTTCAGACTTTAGCAACCATTAGCTTAATGTAGACTGATAAGAGTCCAACAGAAACAACAAATAAAAAAACCTGTAATACATGCACAAAAAAGAGACAGAAAGGAATCCAAGCATATCACTAAAGAAAACCATCAGACCACAAGGGAAGAGAGTAAGAGAATAAAAAAAGAACAGGAAAAAATCTACAAAAACAACTATAAAACAAGTAACAGAATATTAGCAAACCAAATCCAACAACACATTAAAAAGATCATTCAACACAATCGAGTAGAATTTATCCTAGGGATGCAAGGGTAGTTCGGTATTCACTAATTAACAACACGATACCTCATGTTTACAAGAGAAAAAGTAAAAATCCCATGATCATCTCAATAGATGTAGAAAAAGCATTTGACAAAGTACAACATCCATTCACAATAAAAAACCTTTCAGCAAAATAAGTTAAGAGGGAACATACTTTAACATAATAAAGGCCATTTATGAAAAACCTGCAGCTAACATACTCTGGTGAAAAACTGAGAGTTTTTCTCTAAGATCAGAAATAAGATAAAGATATCCACTGACACCACCTCTATTTAACATTGTACTAGAAGTCCTTGCCACAGCCACCAGCCAAGGAAAAGAAATAAAAGACATCCAAATTGGTAAGGAAAAAGTAAGTTTTCACTATTTGCAGATGACATGATACTATATATAGAAAACCCTAAAGACTCCACCAAAAGAACAATAGAACGGATAAATGAATTCAGTAAAGTTGCAGGATACAAAATTAGTGTACAGAAATCTGTTGCAAAAAAAAAAAAAAGAAATCTGTTGCATTTCTTTACACTAACAATGAAGAAGCAGAAAGAGAAATTAAGAAAACAACCCCACTTACAGTTGCACCAAAAATAATAAAATTCCTAGAAATAAACTTAACCAAGGAGGTAGAAGATCCATTAAAAACTATAAAACATGATGAAAGACATTGAAGTTGACAGATATAAATAAAAAGATCTTTCATGCTAATGGATAGGAAGAACCAATATTGTTAAAATATTTACACTATCCAAAGGATTCTAAACATTTAATGCAATTCCTATCATAATACCATTGACATTTTTCACAGAACTAGAACAAATTATGCCCAAATTTGTATGAAAGCATAAACGACCCCAAATAGCCAAAGCAATCTTGAAAAATAAAAAAAAATAAAAAAATTAAGATGTACTACAAAGCTGTAGTAATCAAAGCAGTACAGCACTGGCACAAAAACGGATACATAGATACATAGATAGGAAATGACAGCCCAGAAATAAACCCACATTTATACAGTTAATTAACCTATGACAAAGGAGCCTAGAATATACAATGGTCAAAAGACAGTCTCTTGGGCAGCCTGGATGGCTCAGTGGTTTAGCACCACCTTCAGCCCAGGGCCTGATCCTGGAGACCCGGATCAAGTCCCATGTCAGGCTCCTTGCGTGGAGCCGGTTTCTCCCTCTGCCTGTGTCTCTGCCTCTCTCTCTCTCTCTCTCTGTCTCTCATGAATAAATAAATAAAATCTTAAAAAAAAAAAAAAAGACAGTCTCTTCATCAAATTGTCCTGGGAAAACTGGAGAACTACATATAAAAGGATGAAGCTGGATCATTTTCTTAACACCATATGCAAAAAGAAATTCAAACTGTAGTATAGATCTAAATGTGAGGCCTGAAACCAAAAAACAAACAAACACATAGGCAGAATTTAAAAAAAAAAAATGTGTTTATTTATTTGAGAGAGAGAGAGAGTGAGAACATGAGTGAGAGGGGGGCAAGGGGCAGAGGGGGAGAATCTTTAAGTAGACTCCTTGCTGAGTCTGAAGTCCAATGCAGGGCTCAATCTCATGATCAATGAGATCATGATCTGAGCCAAAACAAGAGTCAGAAGCTCAACAGACTGAGCCACCCAGGCACCCCTAACATTTTTTAAATAAATAAAATAAAATGGTGCTTCTTTCATGACTTAAAAAAATAAAGGCCATTAGATCAGATGATCACCAGGAACTCCTCTACCTCTCAAATACTGTTATTCAATAAGTTGATATATAAATTTGATTCCATGAACTCGCAGGACTACTATTTGACTTTCAGGCCTAACTGCTTATAGAAACATCAGTATCAAAGGAAGTTTTTGCATGTTTTGCTTGTCTAAAGTCAAATGCTGCTCAAACCATCTTAACTACTACTAGAAGCTGATATACCACCCCTCAATTCCCCAGCCCCTTACCAGCATCACTCAGAGAGTAATTTTGAAACTCATCTGCCTATCTGTCCTGCATCTAGCTGCTATGAGATTCAGTCATCAGGAGACATTACTTAGAATTTTGTATTGCTGCCATATTCAGATCTGCCGACCAACGACTGACCAAAGAGGAGAGATCATGTAGCAGAACAGATCCTTCACATAATCAAATGTCTTGCTGCTGATGCAATTATACCATTTCTACTTGGCTTTGACCTTTGCCTCTATCATTCCCATCCTAAGATCTGAAAGCAAAACAAAACTGACATAGACATTGCTCTAGTATACTGTGAAATGGTTCTACACAGTTCTAACTAAGCCTAGCTCATTTCTCCTTTAGCAATGTAGTATAGTAATTACACTTAGAAATCTATTGAGAGATAAAGAAAAAGGAAGTGATGGGGGGGACAAAATCCTAGAGGGGTTACTAATTAATTGTTACATGTTTCTCAAATGTCTCTTAAGATTTTTGAAAAACTTATGCCCTAACCAGATTTAGAAGACAATCTAAAAAGAAAGTAATTCCTAAAAGACCATTCAGTTTTGATTATGTGGATAGAATGGAAAACTCTAACATATTTTCTTTTCTAACCTGGGGAAGGTGAGAGGGTATCCATCGAATACTGAAAAATACTTCTGTTCTTCAAGCAGTGGTGGAGAGAATTCAATAGACTCCTTGAAAAGAGTAGTGGAATGACAAAGACTTGAGATGAATTTCTTGTTAAAACATCAGAATTCAGTATAGTGTGAGTACACGTTAGATATAATACAGAACATATGATCTTAAAGAATGAGTGTTGAAGCTATGATTGGTGAGGGAAATTCAAGTGGTCTGGAAGATACCTGAAGGTTTTGTTGTTGTTGTTGTTGTTGTTGTTTTGTTTTTGTTTTTGTTTTTTTACCTGAAGGTTTTATTGGAGATTTTTGCTTGAATTCTACTGAAGAGAAAAAAAAAATTCAAATGGAGTCTGTCAGGTCAGCATTTCTGGCCACCTTTTGCCTGATTATCAGCTCTAAGTAGGCAGTCTGTAGGGAAGCATGCACCCTGAGGTCTGTCTTGCTGATGCTTATCCTCCCCTACAACTCTCTCTCAGTGACCCTTTGTCCTTTATCCAGAAATGAGAATGGCAGACCAAGCTTAACAGAATTATTGGTAATAAGTTGGATGATGCTTTAGGCAGACTTCTAGGATGACCCCCAGTGAACTCTGCTTCCTCATAGTGAGTGTAGGCTAGATCTGGTAACTTTCTTATAACAAATACAGTACAACAAAAGTGCCAAAAGTGATTTCTGAGATTTGGCTGTAAAAGACTGTGACCTCCATTCGTGTATATTCTCTCTGGTTCTTCTCACTTGCTCTGATGAAGAAAGCCACCATGTTGTGAGCTGCCCTGTGGGAAAGCCCACATGGCCAGGACCTGAGAGTGGACCTCCAGGCAAAAGCCAAGCTTTAATTCAACTGTTATAGCCATGTGAATTAGCATGAAGGATCCTCCTCCCCACTTGATCCTTGAGATGACTACTTCCCTGTGTAACCTTGACCACAGCCTGTGGGAGTCCCTGAACATAGGACCCATCTAAGCTGTGTTGGAGTCCCAACCCACAGAAACTAGGAAAAAATAAATGTTTTAAGCCACTAGGTTTTGGGGTAATTTGCTCCTTGTGTGGACCTTGCTTTAAGTGATTAACAAGGTTCTTTCAATTATTTTGTAAATCTGTTTTTAGTAGTTGAGGTAGGCATGATACAATACTTATGTGTGAAAGATGCTTTTTCCAGACATCCACAGGGCATTTCCTAAAAAGAGTATGAAAGAAGTATTTGGCTTCAGTTCCCACCTTCACCACTGTGGTGTAAGGGGAAATATATATTTGCCAGAAATCTGTTTCAGATTCTGAAAGATCTGAAAACAGTATCTGGCAAACCGTATCTAATCCTAGAACCTTTGGAATTTCCTGAGTGTTAAATAAGGAGTGATAGAAGCTTCTTTTACTATTTACAACAAGCACCGTTCAATCATACCAGGGTTTATGCATATAATGAGGTGACTCTTGTCAGGGTCCCCATATATATTCAGGAGGGGACTGGTCATCAGAAAAACCCAAGAACTAAAAGTGTCCCATAAACTCAAGGAGACATAAAAGGAAATGAGAGAGAGATAGATTCAGATAGTCTTGTGTTGGGCATGAGGAAGTCCCCAGGATTACTTTCTATGGACTGATGTTGAGAAACCAATATGAAGAGCTCCATCAGGGTGTGTGTACCACAGAGATATAGTAACACAGGACCATATGCTTCATTCACAAATCAAGCCTTATCTATAATCTCTTTGACACCACCCTACACCTATAAAATGTAGCCTCAGAGATGGGGTTGGAGGTAATGAGATGAGTAGGGCTTTGAAATAATTGAGACTTACTTTCTAACCTTGGTAACAGAGCTCTGTAAATGTAAATTAGGTTATGTAAAAATAAAGTTGCATTTCTTTATTTGGTGAATGAGATTTTATACCCATTGTACAAGTATATTCTATAGAAAGCATTGCCCTTCATAAATTATATCTGCCCAGATTTACCCTGAGGCAGCAATAAGATATTGAGAAAAGAGCATGCATGGGCTTTGGCATCTGTCAGACCTGGATTTGAGTTGTAGCTTTATAATTTACTGTGCATGTGAGCTTATGAAATTTGCTAAATATTCCCTTGACTATTTTCTATGTATAAAATGTGGGCAATAATACCCATATCGTGGAATTTGCTGGAGGATATCATGAAATGAGACAAATGGAAGTCTTTAGCCCTATACCTGAGATGTGATCTATTCCACTTTCCAGTCGTTAGAAAATAACTGGGTCTTAATATCACAAGGCCAGCATTTCTAGATGTGGTTCTGAAAGTTCCTGCCTTGTCCAGAGTCAGGGGGAATAGAACACCCTGAAAGAATGACATAATGGCTGGTCATCAGAGCTTTGCAGTCTTCTTAACAGCATTGTGGTTCTCCCTCAGGCTCTACCATTTCATCATCCAAGGGGACAGCTTTCTAATCAGACTTATATTCTCCTCAATTCTTATAATAAAACCTAATAACTTAAAGATTCTATTATCTTAATTCCTTTGACTCTGAAAAATGACTAATTAACTGAATGAGTAACTTATTTAAAACAATTTAGGCATTAAATAATTTTCTTGGTTCAACATTTTCAAATTGCTTAGCACATGGCAGGAGCTGCATTCACCACAGAGGATGAAAACATGCATTGAACAAAGCCCTTTTCTCAAAGAGCTCACAATATAATACAGGAGACAGGCATAAAATAGTCAGTTAGATAAACATGTGATTAGTAAAATAAGGGAAGAGTGTGGGATCCCTGGGTGACTCAGTGGTTTAGCGCCTGCCTTTGGCCCAGGGTGTGATCCTGGAGTCCCAGGATCAAATCCCACATCGGGCTCCTTGCACGGAGCCTGCTTTTCCCTCTGCTTCTTTCTCTTCTTCTCACTCTCTGTGTGTCTCTCATGAATAAATAAATAAAATCTTTAAAAAAAAATAAGGAAGAGTGTTCAAGGTGCTAGGGACTTGGCACAAACATTAGGGGGCAGAGTGAGAATAACACTAATTATTGAAACTAACATAATTTCCATACAACCTTTAACAACGGGGGTTGTTGAATCCATTTCAGAGATGGGAAAACTGAAAGTCAAAGACATTTCTAAATGCAGTGGTCGAGACAAGAGTGAGGCTGGGGAAAAGCAGCCAGCCAGGCCATTCTAAATACAAAGCCCATGCTTTACCCACTGTGCTTACACCACTTAGTAACTGCTTCCAGGAAGAGGACCAGAAAGAACCTTGCTATCCAGCTCTCCCTCACCTCAAGCATTTCCTCTGCAGTGACTTCTACATCTGCCACCAGATAATTCCTAAATGGTCCATTAAGAGCCACCAAGCGAGGACACTATATATTTTTTAAATTTCCCCCCCATTATGAGTATTGGTATTATTTTGTATTTATGCCTTTCTTTCCCAACTATATTAAACTTGACACATTTACTGTACATTTTTATTCCTTCCCTAGATCTGGTTGGGACAGAGAGTTTTCTCTAATTAGTTTATATATTAGAGTTTATGTTTCATTCTGGAACTGCCTGGAGACTCATTGGTGTTATAGGTGCAAGATAAATGTTAGTCATTATCATGATAAAACCTCAATAAACATTTAAGCAATGCAAAGTTATAATTTGGGGAGTTTATGGAGGAATCTGAAATAATTCAAATCATGAAAGATTCTATTACAAGAAGCAGCTAGGCTGATTTCAGGAACACACAGTGCTTTGTTCATTTTTACCCTGGCTCTCCCGCCAAAACACTATATTTTGACAGGCAAAAGCAATTAAAGTCACTGTTTTGGAACTTTGTTCATCTTCCTCACCACTCCTCCTTCTCATCCTCTCTCTCCATCCAATCTGTCATTAGCACACACATGCGCTGGCCTTGAGGTGGCCTCGGCATTGCTAAAGAAAGAGAAAAAGATTTTCTGGGAAAGAGGGAGACCTATTGTGGAATGTGAAGGGCTTTGCACCAGGACTCAAGGGCCCTAGAGGCTGCCTGTGCTTTCTGGTACTTGAAAGTGAGAGTAGCAGCAACTAAACCACAAGCACCAGTGCGCATCTGCTTGTAACGGCCAAGATCAACAGAAAAGTAGAAAGCCAACCATTGGTAAAAGGAGGAGGCCTAAGGAAATGCTGAAAAAGACTACTTGTGGCCCTTGACAAATGGTGAAAGGCTGGGTGAAAGCAAACTGAAAGGAAACTTTCAAAGGCTGTATCACAGCTTTTGTTCATGTGCATGGAGTAATATGTTGCATGCACATACAGAAAGATGCTTCTATAGCAAGAACCCTGTAACACCAAAGTGAGTGTTGCAGGGGAGAAGTGTTTCACTTGGTTTAGCACATTTGACTACCAGAATCTGGACTCTATAAGTAGGCTCTGACAAGTCAAAGGAACTAGCTATACATTTAATATCTAGAGAGATCTTGCTTTAAAGTTATTCTCCAGTTATATGAGACATCCAAAATTTAAATGTACAGCATGGTTAATTTTTACATAAATACACACCTGTACACATACCACCCTTGTAAAACTATACCCTCCCATTACATGTTCCATGTTTCTCTAATTTTTCCTCTTGAAGGGGATTCTTTACCAGTTGATTTTATGAAGTTGATTAAATATTTTGAGAAGTGAATAACCCCACATTCTTCAATGGTAATATAGAAAGGAATAACATAATGTGAATGTAATCCTGTGTATATGTGTGTGTTTATGTGTATGCATTCACTCTCCAGATCCTTCTCACCAGGAAACCAAGAGCCACTGCACCAGGCTTGCCCAAGGAATGGGCCTGACAGTCTGAACAGTCCGAATCTCTACTGTGGGTCTCTTCTTTTGTCCATTTCTTACTGCTTGTACCAGGGGTGAATTTCTTGTATCAGGCCTCTGCAAATGAGCTTTATGCACTTGTTCAAGATACATTCCTCACAATCTAACTCTTTTTCATTTGATTTGTAAGGAAAGACTTACTTTCTTTCAACATAACCACTGACATACTAGTAGTGGCATGGAATGTTGTAGTTCTCTAATCCATACCAGAATGGTCAATGTCTCTCTGCATTCCCCATGGCAGTCCCATTCTTTCTGTAGAGTCAACTTTCTCAGCACCTTCTGTGGTGATAAGTGGCATTTTAAACCTCTTTTTTCAGGTATTATCACTTCCTGCTTGGATTCTTCATTTTCAGAGTGCTTGGAAACACTCTGTGTGAAACTATTAAACATCCTTCTGGCAACAACAGCTTCAGTTGCAATAAGCGATTATTGGATGTCTATACCTTGTGTGTTTATAAGATGATGGTTACTATAATGCTTGTAACTAGAGTTTTGTATTTCACTAGTTAGTGCACCATTTTTATTTTTTTATGATTTTATTTATTTATGCATGAGAGACAGAGAGAGAGAGGCAGAGACATAGGGAGAGGGAGAAGCAGGTTCCATGCAGGGATCCTGACATGGGACTCGATCCCGGGTCTCCAGGATCCCACCCCAGGCTGAAGGCAGGTGCTAAACTGCTGAGCGACTGGGGCTGCCCAGTGCTCCATTTTTAGATTTTGACAATTATCCTGTGAGAAAGGTATTCTTCCTAGCTTTATCAAATGCATGAGGAGTAGGAAGAAAGTTAATCAATTCTGCCAACACGGGGCAGAACTGGGATTTGAATCTCAGGATTCTAATCCCAAATCTTATTCATGTTTTTTTTAAATATAAATATACTATATTGTCTCCTGCTAGAATAAATAATGATGGGATAAGGAGCATAGAGTGAGCAGAGGACCCAGGAGAGTGGGCATCAAGACAGTTAAGTGAAAAAGTGGCTCATAAAGAAATGGAAATGGTGCAAATATCAAGGCATTTATAGATATTTTTTTAAAGAGAGTGTGTACATGAGTGAGTGTGAGCAGGGGGGAGGAAGCAGAGGAAGAGAGAGAGAGAGAGAGAGAGAGAGAGAGAGAGAATTACACAGGCTCTATGCTCAGCACAGAGCCCAAAGCATTGCCTTATCCCACAACTCTGAGATCATGACCTGAACCAAAATCAAGAGTCAGAGGCTCAACTGACTGAGCCACCCAGGCATCCCTCAAGGCATTTATAGATTTCTAAGTGAGCTGACAACTATATCCCAATGTACGGCTATCAGACTAAAATGGTGCAAAAAGTGTGCTGGGCAAAGAAACCAAAGACCATGAATGAGTATATCCATCATACCAGAACACTCCATTCCTCACTGCAGCAATTGCTTATTACTTTCCCCCTAGCTCATCTACTCCCAAAACCAAAAATGCTGTTATCTCTATATTTCTTTAAACATTGTAAAAATAATAAAAAATAAAATTCAAGCAGAAAGCCCCTCAAACTATATCCAAGTCCTCAGGCATCTATTCATTTTGTGATTGTCTACTTCTATGTATGATTTCATGTATGGAATGGGGGCACTTAAAAAGCCTGCAAGTTACACAGATTTAGGATGGGCCTGTTGATGATGGGAAGGAAGAACAGCAATGTATGCTGTTTCCGGGTGAGCCATGTGAGAGGCAAGGGTAGGAACATGGGAATGTATATTAAAAATATATAAAGCAGCATACCAACATAAATAGAAGATTATTTTGTAATTCTATTGCAATGAGCTCTCCAGCAGATTCTCAGCTCCATAACACAAGAGCTAATTAATTATTGTATTTACAATGCCTTACACGATATTTGGCATACTTTAGGTTCTCCATTAATATCTTTCAAATAACTAATGGAGGTTTTTCCTTGGTACAAAGTATGCCATTTTGGAATTAGAGGCATCTTAAAGACTGTCTCATACAACTGCTTGTACAGTTATAGAAAATTGGTCTCACAGAGGCTACATGATTTACCAATACCATCCAACGATATTAAAAGCAAACAAACTATAAAATTTGGCTCCAAAGATGGATTAGGTATTCATCAACAAGTATTTGAGGAACTTAGAGTTAATAAGTGACACTCAAAAAAGCACCTCCTTTAATTTTGAATTGATAAAATTCAAAATGAACAAATCAGAATGTTTAACCTGATTTACCAGATCAAAGTCTAGGGAGTTTGAAATGAAGGAGGCTCACAAGGAATGACTCTGCTGATGAAAAATAAGGATGGGGAAGGAGAGAAATTATTTTATACTATTCTGCACAATAAGAGCAAGTAACACAATTAATTTATTAAATTGTAGATTATTAGAAATGAGTTTAGACAATCAGTAGATATGGAAAGGAATAGTTTGGGGCAGTTGTGACTGGGTGTGCTACTGAGCTATACAGACTTTGTTATAACTTCCAAGACATACTTCATATATTATATACCTATTTTCTCTCCCTGATATATACATATGGGCTATGTGTGGTTAGTCAGATTATTAAATATCTAAACCTTAGAGTCTTTCTCTGAAAACTGGAGGATATAATGATTATTAGTTAAGAATGAATGGATAACCCATGTGATGCACCTTATGTCCTGAGCACTCACTCTAGGTAGGTAACATTGTAAAGAATAAGCAACAAGCAAGACATCTGGATGGCTCAGTCTCTTAAGCATCTGACTCTTGGTTTCAGCTCAGGTCATGATGTCAGGGTTCTGAAATCGAACTCTGCATTGGGCTCTGGGGTCAGCACAGAGTCTCCTTGTCCCTCTCCCTCTGCTCCTCCCCCACTTCTTTCTCACTCTTTTGAGTAAATAAAGTTAAAAATATTTTTAAAAATTAAAAAGAATATACTATATCTGAATTGAAATTTAAAAAGAAAAGAAAAAAGAAAAAGAATAAAGCAGTAAGTAACACCCCAGAGGGAAGATTGAGCAAGGACTCTGGTACCCTACAATCTCAGTGCCTATGCCCATTCTTCTTTCCGATATGGCTGTAGGGGCATGCTTTCAGATCTTTGAACTTTCATCTTTCATGAAAAAAAGTGTAGGTATGATAATGATTACACCCAGTTTCTCTGCAAGAATTGAGAAATATACATAGAAGAAACCAGCACTTAATTATCCCTTTGTGTATCTTTGGTTCCTTCATCATCTCATTTGTGCTTCTTCTTGATCCTAGTAGCCACCATCCCCTCCACCCCCCATCTCTGCTTTTCCTGGTTGATCGCAACCCATGGCTTATTCCCAAATAACCTGCCTCTTAGGATATCAGTCAAACTCTTCAAACATATGGACTAAAAAGACTCTAAAGTGTTATTCCTCCCTTAAGGTATGCATTTTAATGGCAATCCTTGAAAACTTAAAAGCCTTAAAAACCAAAAGAAATCAATGCTTAATGGTGGAATTTGAAGCATTATGACAGGGGAGAAGGAGCTGAAAGGGATTTTAGATTTCACTGAGTGCAACCAATTCATCTTATGGATGAGAAAACTGAGAGAGAGGGAAATGACAGGTGTCACCTGACAGCCCCCAGCCCATAACTCGGGCAGAAACTCAAACTATAAGGCTCATCATAAGCTGCTCTGCCTCAAGTGCCATGTGCTGCTGAGCAGCAACTACCTTACCACTACAGTAAACATCTCCTGCCCTTCCTACCCACCACTCATATTCAACAATAGCTGGATCAGCTTCCTGGCCCCCAGACACCAGGAGTAGTACTCTTTTCTGGGCATCTCACCCTAAGGAACATTAATACTTTGCACCTAGAGTGGTGAGGAAAATGGTCAATGCCTTACTTGGAGAGTACTCACTAATTGACTGCTGTTAGACAGTGATGCATTATTCAGGAAATTTTCTGTTACAGGAAGGGATGGATTGGCATTCTATTCACTCTATACCACACAGAAGCAATAGCCAAGCCTTAAAAACATAAATGAGAAAAATAGAATATAAAAGTTGGCCATTCCTTTGTCTTGTTTTTCTCCACCCCAAACTAGCTATATAAAGGTCAGGGAAAAGAAGATTTTTCACTTCAAGTATATGCCTTATGTCTGAGTCAGAAACTTGGACTTTAGTTTCTAATGGATAGAAGGAATGTTAAAACTGTCAAGCACCCCCCAGGCAAATGAATTTTCTTGGGCTACTAGAGAAAATCATTGAATATACACACTACAAGGTGACCTATAAAATTGTGCAGTTTAACCAAACTTGAATCTGTTCAGCTCACTCAGTTTGACCTCCAGCTTGGACCCTGGATTGCCCCTACTTGTTACTATAGGTCCTGAGGAACATCAGTTTGATCTTTACCTAAGAAAGGGAAACCAATTGTCCTGGAAGGACCATTTCCAAACAAAGGAAGGTTGGAGAGGCAAAGCAATTAGCTGAGAGAATAAATTATTTAAAACCACAAGTCCAGGAATGGAGGATGGGACAGGGAGTTAGAATCAGGGAAAGTAGGGAGATCATATTTTAGAGACATCAAGGGAGAAAAAAGTAAAAATGATGAGAAGAAACTGCAATAAAATCATCAAAGGAAGATCAGAGAGGAGGCAAGTGAGGAGCATAAAATAAAAAGAATTTGCATAAAAAGGGATTAAAAAGAATTGAAAAAAATTACAAATTAAAAGATCTAATAAAGATTACTGGAAAATAAATGAACATGCAATAAGAAGGGTTCTGCATGGAATAATAAATACATTACAGTACTGCGAGGGGAAAACATCGCAGAGAAACCTCAGAGCGAAGAAAATAAGAGAGGAACAATAATTTAAAGTTCAGCCCACAGAGGAACCAAGAAGATGGAGATAAAAAGGATAAAGGAGGCGAGTAAGTGACAGATATTAATACAATACACAGAAGGCATGAGAGAACCATTCAAAGCAGGAAAGAACCAGGGTAGGTGACAGGCACAGGCACGACAGGAAATGCATGCTGCACATAGGCAGAGCTTCTTTTTTCAAAAAAAAAAAAAAAAATCTGAGAAAGCATTCAATATTGCTTAGATAGCATTGACAGGATGATAAAGGTATTTTCAAATTTGTAATTAAGAGTTTATTCACGGGGATCCCTGGGTGGCCCAGCGGTTTAGCGCCTGCCTTTGGCCCGGGGCGCGATCCTGGAGTCCTGGGATCGAGTCCCACATCAGGCTCCCGGCATGGAGCCTGCTTCTCCCTCCTCCTGTGTCTCTGCCTCTCTCTCTCTCTCTGTCTATGATAAATAAATAAATCTTTAAAAAAAAAAAGAGTTTATTCACGCATAAAAGCAGCTATTGCAATATTAGAAAAGTAAAGTCGGGGACCTTTTTATCTTTGTAAATATCTAGAAAGCCAACTCTGTCTGCATGCACAATTTAACATTATCTACCTCCATGAAGGAAGTACCCTGGGATTTTGTATTCAAATATCAAGGGAAAATGGTTTTCATTTTTCTCTTCATTCATCTGACATGACTTTCAGGACACTTGGAAGAACAGGACTGGCTTCTAAGTATAAGGCTGTCAACAGCATGGTGATTTTCTTGCACTGTACACTTCCTCCGACTTCAAGACCCACGCAACATTCTAAAGTAGAAAAAGAATTGCCTCTGCCACAATGTCCAGGTGTCCCTGTCTCAAGTAGCTAAGTGTCAGCTACTTCTGGCATCCATTATTTTGGACATACCTATATCAGTGCAGCCTTCATAGGTATCAAAACTGCAGGCTGTTGCTTTTAGACAGAAGACTTCTCTCTCTCACCTAAACCATGTGTGGGGGGCTCTCTTCATTCCATTCCTTGGATAAGCCCAACATTATATTTCAAGAATCATCCAGATTTGAAGCCTCAACGAATGTTAGAATAGAAGGAGACTGGAAGTATCAAAGAAGCCCTACTCTTATTTCACAGATGGAGAAGTCAAGGTCAACAGTGATGATATGACTATCTTTATCCAAAGGTGTCTCTAATATATCAGAACCTTTCTACAGGTGGTTTATAAGGAACACATTGAAAACATGTTATTATATTTAGATGGATTGTGTAAAAAATAATCTCTCTAAACCTTCATAGGAAAGTAAAGAAATTAACATAAAAAATGAAGTGCTGTGAAGTACTTAGGTACATGGAAAGGTCAAACATATTTTATTGCGTTAGGTCCAGGGGCATCCAGTCTTCCTTGATTCTCAGTGCCCTTAATGTCTCACTAATTTTTTATGGCATTCTTGGGCAAAAAAAAAAAAAAATCCTAAAAAGTAACAAAAAATTAAAAACAAAAACAAAACAAACAAAAACACCTAGATGTTCAGTTTATTTAGAAAGAAAAAAGACAGGTTCAAATAACCAAGTACTTATTCCTTAACAGCCTATTAGCTGTCTGAAAAAGTAATACACATGAAATGAATGACAAAAAGATATGCTTATTTCATTCTTAACTCCAGTACTAATGGGATGTGTGCCCATGTTGGCCACTGCACAAATTCTCAGACTTGGAATCAGATTGCATATTGCCATCCTCATTCTTTTTCATGCCAGTTTTCACACCATATTTGATTTTTATCATACCTGCCAAAACAAAGGATATATGATATATGCCTTTGAATGGAAAGTAGCATGATTTTGGGTTGAAACTATGAACTACCTCTAGCTAATAAACAGTGTCTAGTAAATGTCAACTATTATTATTTTTACTTTGAACATCTAAAATATCCCATTATGCCACTGTCAGCTCACTGTGGTGTCTTTGTGCCACTTTTGCACTGGGTTTGGGATCCACAGCTCAAGGTCCTTGCTTTGATCTTACAGGATTATTTATTTTTATTAATGATGACAAAGGGAAAGAGTTTAAACCCTGAAAATGAAATCAAACCAGCTACCTTCTCTATTATACTGTATGATGAACAGAAATTTTCTTGTCTCTATATTTTCAGTTAACAGTTTCCTAACCAGCCTGCAGGGTTATCTTCAGGTCTGGAGTCAATCTAGATCTGGACCAAAACTCTAAAGTCATCTAATTAGATCCAAACCATTGAATGCATATTCAAAATTTGTTTTCATTGCTTTGATGAATTTCCAAAGCAGGAGGCAAGAAAGCATATTCTATAAAATATGAAGAACAACTTCAACTAAATTCCTCCTAATAATCTAATCTATCTTCATAATAGTAGTATAGCATCACAGTAATTTCCCTTCTAATACCTGCTTTGATCCTCACAACACCATATGAGGTGGGCAAAGGCATCATCAGTACTTCTATTTGACCTACTGTGGCTTTATAATAAAAGTAGTAAGTAATCAATACAAAAATTGATACATCAGAAGGCTTTATTGCATACCTACCCTATATCATCACCATTATTCCCGAAAATGCAGGATTCAAGAGAAGTATGAAACATGCTTCCTCCCCTAAAGAAGATTTTATACTCACTGTTGTGAAAGAAGGTGCACACACATAAAACAATTAACAAATTATTATAGGAGACAATAGCAGACAATTGTGTTACTGGAACAATTAAAGAATGGATCAACATATAATAACTGGCAGCTGTGCAGGGCTGACAATAAATACAAAGTGAGTTAAGCCAGAGAGAGATTGATGTGGCTGCAGTCATCCAAGAAGCTTTACACTCAGTGCTGGAAGGTCACTGGTTGAGAATCTCAAGGACAATCCAAGTCCACTTATCTAATTTGTATCTGGAATAACTGGAAGGACTGAAAATATTAAGAACACCCATTTTCAGTTACAGTTTTGTTATTGTTGTTAATAGTCAACTGGTAGCAAAGTTGGTGGTTACATACTACTCTTCATATGGCAATCAAGAGATTCTAACTGCAAGTAGACTCAAATAGATGAATCTTTTTCTGTGATTTACTAGAAGTATATTCGGAGTTTAACACAATTAAAATGAGGGCAGGTATTTATTTTGTTTTGTTTTGTTTTGTTTTTAACTAGAGAAAATAGACAAATAATGAGAGAAAGGTGGATAAAAGAGAAATCCTGGAATCAGAATCAGAATTTATGCCAGCCAGATTTAGGAGGAATATTGCATCTCAAAAGTCAGCAATAAGTAAGGTACAGAAAACAATCAACTAAGTCAAAGACACTTTTGGACATGATTTGTATTACACTCTACCTGAAAGAGTAGACAGCATGTAATGAAGAAGCAAGGGAACAGATTCTGGATCTCTCCCCAGAGGCCCGATGGTTTGAGTGGGAATATAAGGTCTCCGATCTCACCATTAGATGAACAACGCAGTCAATGAAAAAAAAAAAGTTACCTTCTCATCAATTACTGTAAAATAATCAACTATCTCTTCCTCACCTCTTAAATGTCATATGGTTCAAAAGCATGTGTGCCCACTTACGTCTTCTTATTCTACACTATCATCCTTGGCCATATCATCTACTCCTACATCCTCAGCTACCATCTAAAATTTAAATGCAAATAAATAAATAAATAAATAAATAAATAAATAAAATAAAATTTAAATGCTACATGAGATACATGCCAACCTTTACTCTTAACCCAATTCAGTGGGGACTGAATATTGGGCATTTCTCTCCGGTAACTCAGTCTCAGTATGAATACATTTGAAATTATTGCTTTCCTCTGTCTGACTGTATGTATCTGTGTATCTCCAGTTTTGTGAATGGGGCATGATCTGCCCAGCCTCCCCATCAGAAGCCTTGGAGTCATTTCGATTCTTCTCTCCTGCTTATGGCCACATCCAATCATTCTCCTACCACTTCTTTTCCTTTTTCTGCCTTCCATCTTTCCTTCCTTCCTTCCTTCCTTCCTTCCTTCCTTCCTTCCTTCCTTCCTTCCTTCCTTCCTCCCCCCCTCTTTATTTTTAAGTTTATTGATCTGCACCAAACTGTACATATGTAATGTATACAATTTGACAAGGTTGAACATATGCATACACCCATAAGACCATCGCCACAATCAAGATAATGGACATATCAATCACCTCCAAAAGCTTTCTTGTGGTCATTTGTTTGTTTATTTCTTTACAGTGAAATATTTAACCTGACATTTGCCCTTTTGACAAACATAAGTGCATGATACAGTATTGTTGACAATAGGTTTTATGGATTATGACATATCTTTAGAACGAATTCATCAGGTACATCAAACTATATACCAATTGAACAATGACTCCCCATTTCCCCCACCTCAAATGGTTATTGCAATAATTAAATGTAATTATCTATACCAAATGTAATGGAAAGAGGCCAGTATATATTATACCTTAAATAAGTGTTACCTAGTATTGGCATTACTCATTATACAGGAAGAGATGATTGGGAGAATAACCTGTGGTGGGACCAGCTAGCCTTAAAAAGGTCACAACTCAAGCAATAATCAAATAAGGAAATTATATGGAAAGTTTTTTGATAAACATGATTTTTTAAAAATATGATGGAAATAAGGTTATATACTAAAATGGCATGGAAAAGACAAAGCACCACATGAATTCATGGTTTTAGCTAAATTCAACACAAAGGAATCCTAAAAAAGTCATTTTATAAAGGAAAATATAAAAGAAAGACCTTTAGCTTGGTATTGATTTACAATGACAGTGGATAAAAGTTATAAAGACAAATTATCAACTCATCCTTAAGTTACAAAGAAAATGAACTTTAAGTTAAATGAATACGTGAATGAATGGATAGGTAGAATAGAATACATATTGATAAAAGGGAATTAGAGTCTTAGAGAGATATAAAATGTTTTAATGAGAATACCTTTTGTTCTAAATGAGCTCAAAGTACTGAGATCACTGATATATAAGCAAAGAACTCTGAGAATGCATAAAGATGTGTAATGCAATTTTCAAGAAGTGGAAGAGGTGAATTTATTTAAATTGCTAAAAATGAGTTTGATATCCATTCTGGTCCACAGTTCAGAACTAACTACTAAAAGAGTATTTTGTGGGCATTTAGGAAAGGAAGTAGGGATCTAATGAGAGAATAGATAGTATCTTTAAAAGAAAATTATCTAGGACAAGGGAAGGGAGAGACTTGGTTTACTCTGACGATTATGTTCACTTTAGGCACCACTTTTTTAGAGTGATAATTTGGAGGCCAATTAAAATAGATTGGAATAACAGGGAGGTTCAAAGAAACACTTATGAGAAGGAATAGTTGGACAAAATTATAGCAAAATTATGTGCAATTTCTAAGGATTGTTATTTTATTGTTATTTTTTAAAATGCATTTCTATATAATCTTAAATATTAGAACTAAATATTTATGGAATAAGCATTAACTATTCCTTCCCTTTTTTAAATGTTTTTTTTTTTCTGTTTTTAACACCTTTATGCACATGTAATTTGTATACCATATAATTCACCCATATATATAATGGGAGAAAATATTTGCAAATAATTTCTGATAAGGGGTTAATATCTAAAATATAAAGAAGTCACACAACTCAAAGGTTAAAAAAAATCCAATAAAAAATGTGCAAAGGATCTGAATAGATCTTTCTTCAAAGAAGACATATAAGTGGCCAACAGGCATATGGAAAAGTGTTCAACATCACTACTCATCAGGTAAATGCAAATCAAAAGCACAATGAGATCATACCTGACACCTGTTAGAATGGTAAATTGTCAATTTCTCCTCTCATTTCTATAAGGCTTTGGGGTCATGTATATTGATGCTTTGTTATTAAGTGCATACCTAATTGTAATTGTTCTATCTTTCTGGTGGATGAATCCTTTTATCACTAAGTTTCCCTCCAATTCTAGTTACATTCTTTGTTTTGAAGCCTTTGTGTCATGTTAGTATAGCTACTCCATTTCTCTGTGGCTACTGTCTGCATGATATAATTTTTCTAGCCTTTTACACTTAATCTACTTTTATCTTCGAATCTAAAGTGTGACTCTTCTAGACAGCGTGTAATTGGATTTTGATTTTTTTGTTGTTGTTTTAATCCAGTCAGACAAACTCAAATTTTTGACTGGATTTTGTTTAATCCATTCACACTTAATATTATTTTTTATATTGTTGGATTTATGTCTGTTGTTTCAGTTTTTCTTTTGTATATGTCTTGTGTGTCATTCGTTCCTCTCTTACTGCCTATTGTTTTACATTAAGCAAAGATTTTCTAATATTAAATTTCTTTCATGATTTTTTCACTTTTTATAAAATTTAAGTTTTTACTGGTTACTCTACAGTTTGCCTTACACATCTTAACTAATCAGAATCAGTTTCAGTTTTCTAGTATCTTAATTTTAGTAAGACACATAAACTTTACTGACATATAGTTCTATTTCTTGTCCTCCCTCTATGAGATGATTATTGTATGCATTACATCTAGTAATGTTACAAACTGAATAATACACTGTGATAATTATAACTTTACACAATTTTGTCTTTTAAACCAGCTGAGAAAAGAGCAAGTATATGTTTATGACTTTTGATACATTTTCTTTTATAACATTTCTGACAGATTCCAGTTGCTATCTCAACTTTGCTCTCGCCCACCATACCTTTCTTTACTTTTAATTATTATTTCCTTTTGTTCCTTAAACTTGTTTATTACAGCTACTTTCAAGTCTTTTTTCTTAAATATAGCGTCTAGTCACTTTTCCAGGAAGTATATGTTGTGTGATTTTTGTTTGTTGTTTGTCTGTTTTTCTGGCATATGGATCATACTTTCCTGTTTCTGTGCATATTCTCTCTCTCTCTCTCTCTCTCTCTCTCTCAACTGGACATTTTAGATAAGATATTGTAGCAACTCTGAGTACTGCTCCCCCTTCTGAGGCTTGTTATTGTTACTTGCTTGTTCATATCTCTAGTACTAGTTACTTTAGTTACATATATCTCTCTTTTAATGTTAAACTTCTGATACTGTTCCTCAAGGAGGCATAGCTTTGGATATGTCCCAGAGCTTCCAGATAGAAGCATATCCTGGACAATCCTTGTTTTTAGCCTTTTGAGAGCCTAAGCTAAAAACCCAGACAAGGCTGCTGTGGACTGTGGGCCGCCAGGGTCGGTGAAGGATCTCAAGACGGCTGGGCGAAAACTTGCTCTAAAAACCATTGACTGGGTAGCTTTTGGGGAGATCATACCCTGAAACCAGAAGGCCATTGCTAACTCCCGGAAATCCTGGAATGAGATGCTTACCTCCAGGTTGGCTACTCTTACTGAGAAACCACCTGTTATCGACTGGGCTTACTACAAGGCCAATGTGGCAAAGGCTGGCTTGGTAGATGACTCTGAGAAGAAGTTTAACGCCCTGAAGATTCCTGTGCCAGAGGATAAATACACTGTCCAGGTGGATGCTGAGGAAAAAGAAGATGTGAAAAGCTGTGCTGAGTTTTTGTCCCTCTCAAAGGCCAGGATTGAAGAATATGAAAAAGAGCTGGAGAAGATGAAGAACATAATTCCATTTGATCAGATGACCATTGAGGACCTGAATGAAGTCTTCCCAGAAACCAAATTAGACAAGAAGTATCCATATTGGCCTCACAAGCCAATTGAAAATTTATAAACTTGAGTTGAGGAGAAAGCCTCGGCCCTCATATTATAAACTTTGGACATTAAAAATAATCATATGGTAAAAAAAAAAATGGCCAAGCCCACTTAGACTTCTCACTTACTCACCTGAGAGTTAAAAAATGAGTTTTGTTTAAGCCACCATATTTGTGATTATTATGTGTTAATAGAAAATTGATAGGGTTAACCAGTCTCCAGTATTATCCTATTCTAATTTATTCTCTGAGGAATCTTTCTAAAAGGGAAATCATATGGTCATTCTTCCTTGCTTCCCAGCAACTTTAGAAGAAAATTTGAATTTAGCATAACATCCAAGGCCTCACCAAATACATCACCTTGCTCAAATCGAATGGTGAATTTGCACCCTTTTACTAAGCTAGGCTGCCATCCATCTCCATGTGATGGTACAAAACACTCTGGTCCCTGCATGAATTTAAAATGAAATGTGAACTCTTTACTTTCATCAGTTAGCATCTACAGTCTGCTCTTCCCCTCTACTTCCTGAGTTTATCTAGTATCATTTTCCTCTTACTTATTACACTCCAGATGCACATGTTTTCTTCATGTAGCCTTTGGATTTCCTCTTCCGTTGATTGAAATGCTTTTTCCAGGTCATTGCGTGGCTGGATAATTCCTTGTCATTCAGATATTACCTTAAATGGCACATCTTCAGAGATGCCCTCCATGAATACTTCATCTAAAAGAGCCCTGAGGTCACTCTCACATCATCCCATTTTACTTTAATCATACCACATAACTACTGATATATTTTCTTGATTATTTTATTTGCTTCTTTCCACTCCCCCACCAACATATAAACACACACACACACACACACACACACACACACACATGCTAAAATACTGGCTCTATTAAAATAAATACCTAGATCATCTTGTTTAACTACATCCTTACTTTCTAGAAAAAATCACATAGTAGGCACTCAATGGTTGAATGAAATTAACTGTGATTGTCATCACTGTGGGTACAAGGTCTCTAAGAATGGTTTCACAGTGCCCAACCTGCTCAACCATACAGAGGAGGCATCCACTGAGGGGTAAAGCACAAAAAAAAAACAGCCCTGTTTTACGACTATGATTTAATCTTCATAAGAGAGTTATAGAGCTATTGGAGTCAGTAAGATGTTTTTACCTGAACCAATTTCTCCCAGTGCTCAAGATTATATGATGTATTGCCTTAGCAAAAGCCTTGATCACTCTCATATTAGAACTGTGGCAAGTATTTTATCTGCAGAAAGTCAGGGTGGGGGATAGTAGCTGATTTATTCAGTAGGATAATATAATTACACTAATTATTGTCTTATAATAAATTAGCAGTAATCAAATTCTGTAATGAAGATGGTCAGTACTTTTGGCCTGGGAACCAGAAAGCTGAAATTCATTGAGTAATCTATAAAATAGATATATTAAGGAGTATATTTTTCTAAAAGCCTACCTGACTAATGTTGGCATAGGGTTCTTTATTAAAGCCAATATGAATCATTCGACTCATGCAAGGTGAACTCTAAAACAAACTGTAAAACAAGTTACATTTTAATAGTCATAGATACCAAGTACCAAGAAAATTGGTATTTGAAATAAGAGTCAGTGTATTTGAAAGAAGATATTTAGTGGCTTAGGAGTTTGAGATTCATTGGCATAGGAGTGAAAGGTTTTCTATGGGAAATACTTTGGTGACACATGTCAGCAAAAATGGAATGAACCTCAATCACTGAGTGACATTTTCTAAAGGAAGTCATCTCTAGATCTGGTATTAAACAATCATCGCTGCCTGCACAGTTTCATGCAAGTTGATTAAAACTCACAAGCCTTAATTTTGACTTTTGTAGCACAGAGACAAAATAATAATAATAGCAATGGCCTTCCCGTCTCACACAATGGTTTGGGGCTCAAAAAACTAGAAGATCTAATATTGTAAGTTTCAATACATTATTAAAAGTAAGTGTTGCATTTTACGCAGTGATGCTATGCAGATTTGCTAGGGATTGAGTACCCAAACTCAGAGTAATACTTAAATTTTGTTTTCACAGCATCAATGGTGGTGAAAATCCAATAAAAATTAAATAGAATATAAGATATATTAATATTACATATGTACCTACTGGTTTTCTCCTTTATAACCCAGGGACACTGAGGCACTGGGATCAGAAGCCAGTGTAAATTTCTATAGCTAGGTTAACATAGCAGATCACAAGGTTGCAAACCTTCATCCCCCCATGTTCAAACTTCAGAAGTACAGTATAACTAAAGAATTTCTCCTTGCTCCTGAATGGGTCTCTTGCCATAAGGTTATATCTGTCGTATGGCCTTGTGCTTTTCATCTCTGCATTCCCTCTCCATGTGGCATTTCTGTTACTGCTTCTAAGTCCCTAAAGGCCTAAGCAACAGCAGTCACAGCTGGCAGGAGTGATTTCTATAAAGCATTACAGGGTGAAAGGTGCTTCATCCACCTACAATGCTATCATTAGCAGCCATCTCAGCAAAATCAGAGTTGAGCCTCCTTCTAGTGTGTCACCAGCTGCAAACTGCTGATATTTTTTTGATATGGATTTCTTGATTGTTAAACTAGAATAAAATGTATATTGCTTTGATAAAAAATGCATGTGGAAAAGCTTCTTATTTGAAGGATTAAAAGTAAAATCTGGTTTTGTTCTAATTTCCTTCTGTTCTATTTGAACAGCAGGAGTACAGACTTACTTTTACTATCCTTCTGCTCAGAGCAATGGGATTTTGATATTAAACAAAAGAAGGGATTTACTTCAAATATCCAGGCATAGGCCAAGGAATCAGAGCTATGAGTCAGTGATGTGAATATTGGACTTTGTTACATGCAGCTCTACAAATTTTTTCCTTAATTGACTCAGTGACTGCACAAAAGTTCATTTACCGTAATCAATATTACTTTACATTGTGCCTCAATCAAAAACTACTTTCCATGGTCAATAGCAATTAGACAGATGGAGAGAAATGGCAGTATCAATGGTGATGAAACTCAAGATTTATACCTGCCACTCTTCTTTAAAAATATATATATATATATATATATATATATATATATATATATACCTGCCACTCTTCTTTAAAAAAAAAAAAATATATATATATATATATATATATATATATATATATATATATATATCAGGGAAACAGCTAATTGCTTATATTGAATCTGCTACCTTGCCAGAAGGACTTAGAATGGGCATTGGAAAGAATCCAAAATCCCACAGGTCAGGAAGCTGAGATGAAAAATATCTCTAAAACTTTATCTCTGATGTTGTCTTAAGTTAACCAAGATCTAATAAACAACAGGTAAAACACTGAAGCAGAAGAGCCAGGAAAGACAGAAGTAGAATATAAATTGGTATCTTGTAGATATTTCCAAATAAATAAAATAAATTCACTGGAAAAGGAATTTATAGGGAGTTGGATCTGGTTTTCATAAAGAACGATGGTTGGTGATTATTAGAAAGATAATGGAGATAAAAGAAATCATAGCAAGAAGCACACTAAACAGAAGTGATGAGAAATGAGTGAGCACCTATAAAGAATTTGATGGTTTGTCTGAACAAACATAGGGAAGTATTTACCTTCTGCTGTCATATGCCAACCTGACTATACTTATGCACATAACACCTCAAACATCTGCTGCTTTGCAATAGGTTTCCTGATTTTTCTCTTTGGTCCTTTTTAAAAAATCTCTATTGGATGGTTTAAACCAATAGTTTCAGGACAAGATGGTAGTGACACAGAAAGTTTACTAAGTGTTGTTAGAATCAAAATGGGACAAGTTAAGTCAAACTAGGAATAGGACTGGCATTGGAAGTCAGGGAAGCAGTAGTAATGGCACCTTTGAGCTGCAGCAGAAGGAGATGGAGACTGAGAACCAGGCCTCACCAGCACAATAAAAGTAGCCAAGTTTGATCAAAGAAAATAAGAAAACAAAACTAAGAGATCAATTCTAAGCTACAAACATGTTGGTTAATAATGTAACAATGTCTTGGATCTGGTAATCTAGATGAAGTTTACAGGATAGCATCCTTATAACCCAAGTCACTGCAAAGCATCTAGCCTTGGGGAGTATAAAATATAAAAAAAGACATACTTAACCATCACAGCTTCCCAATTTTTCTAGAGATTTCTTTCCATAAAAATAGTAGTTCCTCCAGAAAAGAAAGGGAGGCAGGGAGAGAGGAAGAGAGGAAGGATAAAAAAAAAAGAATCTGGAAATGCTCTCCTTTTTCAAGAAGTTTTGGAGCTGTCTGCAAATGCTTACAAATACTCATGAATATAATCTCCCTTCATATTGCTCAAGTGACCCTCAACTTTCTTTGACCATCTGTCTTCTAGCTTCTGATCTTGTCAACCATCTCCATGAGAAGAATCTTTTGAAAATGCGATGAAGGGCCACCTGGGTGACTCAGTCAGTAAAGCATACAACTCTTGATTTTGGCTCAGACCATGATCCCAGGGACCTGGTATCGAGCCTTGCAACTGGCTCCACATTCAGTGTGTAGTCTGCTTGAGATTCTGTCTCTCTTTCTCCTTCTACCCTTCACCCTGCACTCACTCTCCCTCTCTTTCTCTCCCTAGAATAAATAAATAAAATGTTTTTAAAAATAAAGAAAATGCAATGAGTTGGGTAATCTCATTCTACTACCTCAACCCTTTTAATAACTTCCCATTTTTCTCTGAATACATTTAAAACTTCTAATGGCCTGGGAGGACCTGCAAGATATGCTTCCCTCACCTCTATAGCTTTATCTCCTGCTCCTCCCTTGAGCTTTCAGTTCCTAATACAATAAGCACTTTATCCAAGGGCTTAACATCTCTACTCCCTTCTGTTGAATATTTTCCCCAGTGCCTGTGAGACTAATTTTTCTTACCAGATGATTTGCTGGTGTTTGTCCTGGAGAGGGATAGAATTAGCCAGAAGCCCTGATAATCTCCCACCATACTTCTTTTATTGTATGCAAATAGCCATTTGTGGGTGTTCGATCTTAATCCTTAGTGGTAATAATTCACCAATGAGCATCTGATGGGAGTTTAGGAAACCCTGAAAAGAAGAAAAGAGGGAGACAGATGGAAAAGCAACTCGTATGTGTATAGTTATAAGAACAAAAAATTATCAGGGATTCAGGTAGGAATAATAAACTAAAAAGAGACTATTGTCTACAATAGGAAAAACCTAAGGAAGCCATGAATATGAAATCACAAAAGTAAAGTTCCAATGGGTTTAAAAAGTCAAAGAGAAATTGCTGAACAGGATTTAAATAGCCACAGAGAGCCAGTGAACAGAAGCAGAGGAGAAAGCCCAGTGCTGCTTATATTTTGAATTGATTTTTATGACATAAGAATAGGAAAATGAGCCAGAGTCTTTTAAATCTTTTTAAAAAATTATGATTCTTAAAAACTTGACTAGTGAGGAGATTACCATTCAAGTCAAGCTCTCATTGGTCCAAAACTGAACTGCATTAACGTTCTTCTTATATTCCAAGGGGGCAAAACAGATACTAGCACTTCAATGTGCTATTTATTCTCTGCAGCACTGTGCCTTTCATCAATGATCGTTTATCAAAAACAATGCTTTATGTACAATGCACACACATCTTGTTGAAAACAAAACAATGCTTTTACTGTTCTAGCTTCATTCAGGCATCTAGTACAAGTTTGCTGTTGTCTTAAGCTTTATTATGTCCCTACCTTCTCACTTAACAATAACACAAAGATCCAATTTATAACCACCCGGATAGTCAGGGGCATTTGTCTCTCACAAGGATATACACAAGTGTGGGAGGCACAAGTGGTTTTGTGGCGCTTGTCACAGTCCATTGGAAGTTGAAGATGAATCAACGACAAAGAGGACATTTTAAATTATTTTGATTTCAATTTACTGCTACACCCACAAGTTTCTGTAAGTAATAGGGAAAATAAATAATCATTCTGTAACGGGAAAACCACCCATCCTTTACACCAACCAAAAGGGCTGTGATAATTAATGGGGACCTTCTGTGAGGCTACATTGTGAATTTAAAACCATCACAAACAGCACTAATACTCTGAATTCAAAACTGAACTCAGGTGATTTTCTTATTTGGCTTTATTTGGCTTTATTTTTCTACTGAGCCATGAACCAAACAAAAGTTTTGGTATTTTGTTTCTTTTCTAATGTCTTAGTGAAACAAGATAAATGGAACAGAATTTATATAGTTCCTAAAATGATTCACTTAGAGCAGAACTAGAATAAAAAAAATTCATAGACTATAATAACATTTTCATTCCAGTATTTTCAATTATGCTATATAATCAGGATTTCTTTGTAAATACTGGACCCTTGAGCAAGACAGGGGTTAAGGCACTTTTGACTCCTCAAAAACTATGGAGAGCCTTCATCAGAAAACTTACCAACAACATAAAGTCAATCAATACCTATTTTGAATGCTGTATGTATTATATACTGTATTCTTATGATAAAGTAAGCTAGAAAAATGTTATTAGAATCAAGAGAAAATACATTTACAGTGCTGTATTTAAAAAGAAACAAACAAAAAAAAACTATCTGTAAGTGGACTTATGCAGTTCAAACCCACTTGTTCCAGGATCAACTGTATGCACATATAGGTGTGGTGTGTGTGTGTGTGTGTGTGTGTGTATACGTACCGTGTGGGTATTAGCTATTTGAAGATTGATTTGGGAAGTATAAATGAGTAACCATATTTTTCTCTTTTT
This sequence comes from Canis lupus dingo, assembly GCF_003254725.2. NCBI lineage: Eukaryota > Metazoa > Chordata > Mammalia > Carnivora > Canidae > Canis > Canis lupus. The sequence continues at coordinate 31,111,060 of NC_064258.1, read as the reverse complement.
ACAACTCTGTAGTAAATGAAATAACATGTAAGTAATTTATTAAAGAGCTTAGTACATTAGAGATCCTTGATTCATGCTAGTTCTTTTCCCCTTCTGGATACTAGTTAAGAAAGGAGTGAAATAAAGTTCAGTTGTACTAATTATGTGTTCACCAAAATATGTAAATACCTGCTGTATACTAGAAACCTCTAAATAAAGCATTTTATTTGCTCTTTACAAATGAGCATTGTAATTCCCAGTTTAAAGAAAAAGAAAAGTTAGTAAATGCTAACTCAGCTAAATGCATAGAGCTAAAAAAGGGTGAAGGTGGCAGGGATGAAAATTTGTACCTGGGGATTTTGACTCCTCTTACAGGTTGAATTTTTCCTCCCAAAACAATATGTTGAAGTCTTAACCCCTACGACCTCAGAATGTCTTATTTAGAAAAGGGTGGTTGACAAGATCATATGAGAGCAGCATGAGCCCTTAATCCAGAGTGCCTGGTGTCCTTGTAAGAAGAGAAGTGGGACACAAAGGACAAAGTGTCTATGTGATGATGGAGCAGAGATTGGAGGGACACATCTACAAGCAAGGAACACCAAAGACTTGCAGCAAACACCAAAAGAAGTGAAGACAGATTCACCCTCTACTGTTTTCAGAGGGAGTATGGCTCTGCTAGCACCCTGATTTCAGACTTCTGGATCCAGAATTGTGTGGTTTACCAAAGGACATGGCATTTAATCTAGAAGTTTAAGAAAGAACAGATGTGTGCCAGGCCAAGTGATTTTTAAGGTCAGATTACAATTTCATTTCTGTTGATGGAGATGGAGTTGGTACTGATGGGGATGTCTGGGTAACAGTCACCTTAAATTATGCTAAATTTATTTTAAGGATTCACATGGGAATAAGTGACAAAAGATCTCAGCCACATGGCCAAGACCCAAGAGAAGCCAGGGAAAGCCATAGATTCAGACTGAGAAGGAGCAGAAGCCACAGTAGAGCTAAGGCTCTGGAGTTTGGACCAGGAAGGTCATTTAGAATCCAAAGTTGCTCTAGGAATCTCAACCGCAGAAGTTCTGAGTTTATACTCAAGCTCTTTACCCTTAAATCAAATCTGCCTCTGTGTCCACTTAATTTTATCTTGACAATTTGAGGGCTTCTCCCTATATTTTCTAGCACAAACTCCAAGAAAGGAATCACATTGGCTTACCAAATAATCCTTATTTACATTTGGCAATATTTTTCCTACCATGCCATCCATGTCAGAGGCCGCTGGTCATCCTATTCCATTTTAAATGGCATTTCTCAGCAAAAGATAATAGGTGGGCTGGTCCTAGGAGAGGCTATTCAGATGCTGGGCTTTCCAAAGGAAATTTACAATACAGTTGTCAAGGTCTTCTATGTCTATCGAAATAATTCTAATTTTATTCTTTGGATTTCAATCAAAAGATACTTGTGCACAGAGAAGTGTCATAATTAGCTTTACTGGGCAGCCCCGGTGGCCCAGCGGTTTGGCACTGCCTTCAGCCTGGGGTGTGATCCTGGAGACCCGGGATCAAGTCCCACCTCAGGCTCCCTGCATGGAGCCAGTTTTTCTCCCTCTGCCTGTGTCTCTGCATCTCTCTCTCTCTCTCTCTCTCTCTCTCATGAATAAATAAATAAAATATTTAAAAAAAATAGCTTTACTTTTTATGAAGACAGCTATAGGATCTCTGAGAAGTAAAGATTGAAATGCAAGGAGGTGGGCGGTCAAGACAATAGCAAGGGGTTTTGCAAGAGTTCAAGCTAGTTAAGGGCAGAACCCAGTGTTTCTCTACCATTCACAACTTGGTGATTTCACATAGGTAGTGTCTCAAATATTTCTACATAGATCACTTGAGATATACTTGCTTGAGCTATGCTTTTTATCAGATGCATTTCACAATTCATCAACAGAAATGGGGACGAGGTGACTTAGGCCTTATGATGATATACCATGCCTATATACTGAGAGAGAAAACACAGAAACAGAACAAGCAAAACAAAAACAAAAACAAAAACCCCTTGGCTTTCTTATCCATGATTTTAACAGCTTGAGTTATACAAATGCTTTTTGCTTCGTAAAAGCAAAGCCTCAACCAGAACACCTTTCACAAAATGGCTATGTAATAAAGATTAAGATAGAGCAAATCCATTTTGTTTTAGGTAAAAGACAAACCCACATATTATTGTCATCTTCCTTCTGCTTTACTGTTTTTCTTTTAATTAAAATGCAACTTTGTTTGAGTTCCAAAGGTTCTAGTCTCATCACTATCAAGCCACTCTGAAGAGGAGAGAGGTTGGTTTGGCAAGAGTTGGAGTGCCAGGATCCACATATACAATGAACAGAACAGAAAACGAAGTCTAGCATCACCCAGGCTTTTTTTTTTCCTCTTCTTCTTTTTCTTCTTCTCCCTCTTTCTCCTCCTCCTCCTCCTCCTTCTTCCTTAATCTCCTTCTTTTCTGTTTTCTTCTTTTATTACATGTAAAACTGTCATTTAAAATGAACAAATACCAATATTCCTGAGCAACAGGAAAAGCAAAGCAGGTTGTTGGTTTTTTTGTTGTTGTTGTGTTTTTGTTGTTGTTTTGGTGGTGTTTTTTGTTTTGGTTTTGGTTTTGGTTTTGGTTCCACTCTTCATTTCAGTGAGTTTCCTAATAGCACCTTTGACAAGGAACATGCATTTCCACTTGTGATCAAAATTGCTGAAGAATAGGCAGCTCTCCTTTCCTTCATCATCCTTCTCTGTCGCTGCTGCCCCAGGAGATTTGTTTTTAGTCCCAAATAAAATCATCTAAGGCCACCACTAAAAGGGAGATGTTTTATAATGAATAATTATGCCAAGATCATTTCATTAACCCTTCATTGCCCTCAAATCTGATTTAACCTTCGGAAAAAAATGAACATAATTGAAAATATAGGAAATCTATAGCAACAAAAGACAAAGCTGGAAGAGATATGCTTGCATGGCGAATGATGGGAAAATGCACCTTGAGGGACACAACCTGACCTTTTCAAGAAATCAACAGTCATAATTAGGTACTAGAAGCACACTGAGTTTCCAGAGACCAGAGGAGGAAGAGACAAGGACAGCATATTGCAGTCAGATGCATTCAGCTTCTGTTTACACTGAACATTTTGGGCAGTTGCTGCAGCAAGTCAGATAGAAAACCTGGATTCAAATATGCCACAGGGCAAATTCCCTACCACATCACATGTCCTCCTGCCATAGTGGAGATTATAGTAGTTCCTCAATCACAGAAGACTGTGAGGATGAAATGTAACACTGTGTCTTGCAATGCTGTGACCTTGCTCTCAGAAGAGGGTCTAGCATGTAGCAGACTTCTAAACAAATGCTAGCTCCTCAAGGATGGGTACACAAGCCCCTTCCCCTGTACTAAAAGAACTGTTTGCCTTAACATAGAGTACAAAGATTCCAGAAGATATTACTATTTCCTTTTATTAATTTGGTTAGCTGATTTTGATTGGGGGTAAATTTTGGAGTGTTTATTTCCTCAATCTCCATTTTATTGTAATACTACACAAGTAAGGCTGGCTTCTGTTGTCCTCCAAAGTGAGAATATGTTACTATTCATCGCATGTCGGGTCATGGGCAAAGGACAGAGATGATGTTTATTATATCAGATTTTAGAATTCATGAGCCAGGGAAAGATTTAGAAGTTTAGTATATTGGGAAAACTTGTTCATAGCAGTCAGACAGACTCAGTTCTAAGTCTTATTTGCTTCGTAATGTTAACGTACATACTTTCCATCTTCATTTATTAGCTGGAAATTATAATACCTACACTGGTGGCAATAAGAGGATTAAGTATAGAGTTTTTTAAATTTTTATTTTGAAATAATTTTAGACTCACTAGAGAGTTGTAAAAATAACAGAGTTCCTTCTTCCAGCTCACCCTGTTAACACCTTGTAACCATAGTACAATTAACAACATCAGGAAATCTACATAGATACAATTCAAATTCAGAGATTATTAACTAACATACAACACATTATTCAAATGTAATCCATATTCCCCCTAGTGTCCTTTTCCTGGTGCAGGATTCAATTCAGGATTCAGCAGTACATTTACTATTCAAGTCTATTTAATGTCCTCCTGTTGATGAGAGTTTCTTAGATTGTCTTTGTCTTTCATAACCTTGATTCTTTGGGCTAGTATTAATCCATTAATTTTTAGACTATCCCTCAATTTGAGCTTATTTATTTTCTTCTTATGATTAGATTGAGGTTATGTAGTTTCAGCAAGAAGGTCAAAAACTGATGTTTTGTTCTCAACTTATCATAACAGGAGGTATATGATGGTGGTATGTCTTATTACTGATGATATTAACTTTGCTCATTTGGTTAAGGTAGGGCCCCAGATTTTGCCACTATAAATTTACCCTTTTCCTCTTGTAGTTAATATCCTTATGCTACTATTATTTATTTTGTGTCTCAGTTATCCAAGATTTGGCCTTGCAAGTATGTTATTAGCCCCTGTACTATATGAGCATATTTCCATCTTTTTTGAACTTCATACTTTACTAACACCATAAAGAAGTATACCAGGCTCAATTTGCATTTTTTTCTGTCCCAACTTTGAAATCAGCTATTTCTCCAAGGAGCCCTGATCCTATTTTGCTGGAGAATGGCATTTACAATATTAGTATATGGATGCATTGGCATCTCAGTAGACAGTACTAGAAAATTATATATATTAATTATATATGTTATACTATAATGTAATTACCAATTTATATATAATTAATATATAAATTATATTAATACATTAATTGCTTCTAGGTCCTCTCAGAAGACAATGCTGGGAAATTATATATATTAATACATTATATGCAATAATATATTAATTTTATAATTATACATTATATAGAAATTATATACACATGTATCTTCTACATTCACATATGTACATTTCTATATCTATCTTTATATCTCAAAAAAAAACACAAATTCATGATGATTTCTGTTGTCCTTTAAAATAGGAAGTCCAACTGCACCACAGAGTTCAGTTTAATATTTCTCCTTATTTGTACAATGGAAAGTGTGGTTCTTGTTAGTTACTTATTTGTTCAGTCCTTGTATATATACAAGATTGCTTCAGAACGGCTAAACCATACTCCTGTGAAAACCAGATTTATGAAACAGAGCAATACTTGGGTATATTTTTATCTTTAGCCTTATAGAATGCATAATTAAAGGCTATTTTCCCAAGTTATTTGAATTAGTTATTTTCTTCTCCCAGTTATTGCAACATACTTATATCATTTCTTGGTAATACATTGGGTTCATTTGTTTGTATTCCATTTTGCTTTCCTCGGACAATCTGATCAATTACTTTCTTTCTCCTTTCTTTTTTAGGTATGTTTATTTTTTATTTTTTTTTAAGATTTTTATTTATTTATTCATAAGAGACAGAGAGAGATTGAGAGGTGGAGACACAGGCAGAGGGAGAAGCAGGCTCCATGCAGGGAGCCCGATTGGGACTTGATCCCAGGTCTCCAGGATCATGCTATGGACTGAAGGTGGTGCTAAACCGCTGAGCCACGCGGACTGCCCTTTTTTAGGTATGTTTAAAAGATCAGAATTATAACAAGAACTATATTCAGAGAAGTGTGACTCCCTCATCCTTTTGTCCCATTCCCATCCCCCATTCTTTTTACCTCAAACCCATCCTCCACCTTTAGGTAACCAATATTACTAGTTTCTGGTTTATCCTTTCTATATTTATTTTTACACAAATGATCAGATGCATATATACCTTTTTTTTTACATAAAAGTAGTATATTATAAATATTCATATATTTAGTCTATTCAAAACATTCCTTTAAAGCACTTTGCAGAGATTTTTCTAATTCTTTTTGATAGCTGCATAATTTTCTATTGGGTGATTTACCATAGTTTATTCAATTCCTCTCATATGCCTGGGCATTTGGGATTTTCTAATATTTTACATTCATAAAGAATAACTTTGTACATATGTCTTTTTGTATTGTTGGACATATTACAATATTTTTAAAGTTTCTAGTACATAGTAAAAATTAGTCACCAAAAGTTCCAAGCATGTAGAGGGCCTAAATTGTCACCTGATCTACATTCTAAGAGAAGGTTATTACTGACTATGCATGTCAGGTGTATAAAGGGAAAACAGGGAAATATCTCACATTGAGAAAGATTAAAAATCAAGAGACAATTCAAAGTACTAAATCTATTCAGGAGAATGAAATGGCTAACCATGACTAAACTGCAGCACCAGTTGAATCTGGGTATTGGGGGGGAGGAAAAGCAGAGTCAAAGAAGTCCCAGGCCACCATGAGTGGAATATTTTGCATGGAATGGAGAACAAATTTTTGGGAAGAGTTGTCACAAGAGAAGTAAATGACTCTCATTGCAGAAGGCTTAGCAAGTGTGCCTTTTTTTTTTTTTTTTTTTTTTTGAGGAAAAAAAATCTCCAAACTATTATTGATGGAAATACAATAGATGGAAGCTACAGGCAATAAAATAACTTGTTCTCTGTCTGACATTTCTTGTAAATGCGTCTAGACCTTCCTGACCCGCATCCCTCTATTTGAGAATTCTCCCCTAAGACAATTCTCCAATTTTTATAACTTTGAATTGGTGCATATTAAAAAAATAATTTCTGGCTGTGTAGCTGTTCCTTTTAACTTTATCCTGATTTGCCCTAAGTCAAAAAGATATTAAGAGTCCATTAATGTAACAAAGGGAAACAGAAAATTGTTGAAATTATCATTATGGTATCTCTAAGCATTCCTCTCAGTAGGGGAAAGAGGTATTTGAGGTCCTAAATAAATATATTCATCCTCCTTGTCCAAATGTTAAAATAATTGAATGAAAGACATAGACGTAAGAGAGAACAAAACAGCAGCTTCAAGGCTAGAAAACAAAACAAAAACAAAAAGCAAACAAAAAAATCCAATTTGGAGAATGTGATTTAATATCTGTGGTACAATGGTTTTGTTAATATTTTATTCCCATCACAAGAGGGGGATAAAAATAAACAACCAAAGACTTTAGAGGTCTGTCTAACAGAAAATAGAAGCTTCCTGCTGACAGGTTCAGTCTAAAAGTGGAAAGCAGGAAGCTGGAACTTTATACTCAGGGACATTTTCCAAATGGAAAATGGAACTGGGTATACTCAGGGGCATTTTCCAATTTTATCAATCAGATACGTTACTTCTGTCCCTATGTGCAGACTGATTAAAGATGAGGGCAGAAGATAGGCCCCATTGTATGCATCAACTAATAGTGGTAAAGGTGGTTTTCTAATGGTGCAAACTCATCTACACCCTTGTGAAAATAACTCCTAATATACACGCTTTCAAAAGTGAGATATTGGGCCTACTACTATACACCAGCGCATTTTTCAAAAGCACTGTTGTTGCCTTCTGATGTGGCCCTGTGTTTAGAGCTCTAAGGTTTATTATGTGCATTTTGGTGGATCAGGACCAACTGGGTCCTGATCTCAGAAGAGTGCTTAGTGGCAAAGCTCTTAGCAAGGGGCCTGAGGCTCCTAATCCATGATAATTAAACACTCCAGACTCCTACTGCTTCTGCCTGTCATTTGTTTTGTTTTGTTTTTTGAATTTTTTTTGTTTTTTTTTTATCTGATGCTGCTTTTACATCTTGAATTAATTATTATTCCAAAGCTCCTTGATTTGTTTGTCTCATACAGGGAGAGACAGGTACGAGAGTTAATTAAATATCCTCTTGTCAGACAGCTGATGAAATCTTCAATACCACTGGTTCTGGTGTGTGCTGTGTGTGTGTGTGTGTGTGTGTGTGTGTTTACGTTCTTAACTTCCTCTTCTGCTCGGTGACTGAAAGGCAGTATTGGGCTCCTTACTTATTTTAATGTACAGGTGGACTTTGCTTTGGGAAAGATCCGGCCATAGTAGCACAGAAGCAAGGTAGCAGTAGGGGTCTAACTGGGTGATTCATCTGACAGTGCTTATAACTAATTAGAACTGTGTCATTGCCAAAACCTCTTTCCTTGGCTCTGCACAAAGCTGTACCTCTGGATCTTTTTCATTGTGTCCTTTGTGGTTATAGGGATGGACACAGCCCATTGCCTACAAGGATATAGGAGGCTGTTGGAGAGAATTGTGTTGCTACAAGAAGAACAAGATTATTACAAGAGCAGATATCTGGGTGAGGGACAGGGAGTGAGTGATTGGGATACTGGTGGTACTGCAACACCACGTGGGAGGAGACAGCACTTTTTTTTTAACTTTATGTGCAGCAAAGAATAATTTCTGGGCTTCTTAATATCTATAGTCACAGATATTATTTCCTCATTCTAGTTAGTTTATTTACTTATAAAATAGTATATATGTTATCATTGGGGCGAGGATAGATGAGAGGAAAAAATATCAGATATAAGGTTCTTTGAAATAATACCTAATGTTATTTAAGAGACGATCTCTTGTCCTTGGAAAATTAAATCCTGGTTTATTACAATAGCCAGAAGACATACATAAGCCATGTGCTCTTATTCCTTTTACTGAAGGACATAATTTCTCAAAATAAGTTATTTATTTCCTGTTGCACAATCTCCAAGAAAAGGTGTCTTGTACTTCTTCATTTGAATAATGAGGACAATGTTTTTCCACATGATGAAAGAAATAATAAAATCCTCCAGAAATAACAAAATCCCTGGCTACTTTGTTTGGTATCCCCTCCTTCAGTCATACAGTGGCATTTTGGAATTTGTCATCTACGTGTCTTGAAAAATACTTGCCTATGCTTTACACTGAGGGGCATAGTCCTCTAAAATCACCCCAGATCTCAGACCCTTCATCAATTAGCCAAAAGATCACCTCTGTCACAAAGTTTTCCCTACCCATTCTAGCTTCAAGTAATCTTTCTTTGCATTCCAATAATCTATGGCTTGACCTCACCTATAAGACTTTCCACACATTGTCTTTGACAAAGCTATTTTAGTGTGCTCCCTATTTTCTTTGGTACATATATTTCTTAAGAGTAAGAATTCTATTTATTTATTTATTCATTCATTTCTTTATGATAGTCACACAGAGAGAGAGAGAGAGAGAGAGAGGGGCAGAGACACAGGCAGAGGGAGAAGCAGGCTCCATGCACCGGGAGCCCGACGGGGGATTCGATCCCGGGTCTCCAGGATTACGCCCTGGGCCAAAGGCAGGCCGTAAACCGCTGCGCCACCCAGGGATCCCAAGAGTAAGAATTCTATCTTAAGTGCACCATTGTATAAATCAACATCCATGCAACAAGGTCCTGATATCTTGGGATTTATCTCTAACTGGATGTAAGGTTGAGAAAGATAGAAACAATTACAAAAGCAAATGAACATATTAGCACCCAGCAATAATTTCTGAAAAGTAAAATAAAACAGTGATATGGTAGAGAGTGACCTGAGGGGGAGGGATTTTATGTGAGAGAAAGCAGGCAGCAGTAGGTTGAAGAGTCAGGGAAAGCCAATCTGATGTTCAAGCTGAGGTCTGAATGAAAAGAAATGACAGAGGATGTCAATATCTGGGACCAAGTGTTTTTAGGGAAAATAAACAGAAAGAGGAAACCCCTTAGAAAGTCATGAGCTGAGAATGCATTCTAACAACAATAAAAGTGTGTGACTAGGCTTCGCTGGAGCATGGGCACCAGGGAGCAGAGCATGCAAGCCCTGTGCGCTGTGAGAAAGAGTATCTTAAGCAGAAGGGTGACACAGCTTGACTTTGATTGTTAAAGATCACTCTGTGTAGAACAGAATTATAAGCCAGCCAGATGGGCAGCAGGAAGACTAGGTATGAGGATAAGGCCCCGTCCAGGTGAGAGTGGATGGGGCCTGGGCTGGAGGAGACAACAACATCTGTCACTAAGCTTTGTTGAAAAAATAAATAGGTGATTAAAACAATACAATGAAGATGATAGCCTTAAAATTTTGTGCCACCTGAGAAAATCACTTTTCTATGTACTTTGCCACCACAAATAGAGTGAAATATTCAAGAAAACACTGACTGTGTCTTAGGATAGCCTTATACTCTCAGTGCCTATGATGTCATGCCTACGATGTCATTACATGGTGTTCAAGTAATGTTTGAGGGTGCTATACTAATGACAAAATCATTCACCACCCCTAAAATGACCACTCAGAAACTGGATGGGGGGAATTACCTGATGACTAAATCCTCACTAGACAATCTGAAATCACACCTGGGTGGGGAGTTTTCTCACACTTGCCCTCCTGCTCAGGAATCCTGACCCTGGTCCATTGATCTTATTTACATTGAGATTTTTGACAATCCCTTCTCTGCCCAAGGTCAGTGACAGGTGGAAATGCTAATAGTTGGTTCTTTCTTGGGTTGGCATTACTCTTTATTCCTAAAAAGAAAGATGCCATGTCAGTAAAATACATTTTATTGCTTTTGCATTATCCAGTAAGAATAAGATGAGCCAAACCACTTAACTGCCTTGAAGCTATGGCATTCAGTGACCCTGACTGCTCCTTTAGCCTGAGCTGAATGTGAACAATGACCTCAAGGTCAAGAATTTCATTGGCCCTTCCTAAATGCCTAACCCTCAGATTCCCCCAGGATCTTGAATATTTGCTTTGCAAATAGAAATGTCAAAAGGTCTGTTTATAAATGAGTATTTTGTGACCCAGCAGAAAAATTTTGGCCAAGAACTTATTTATTTGGGGAATGGTTCTATTCTCTGAATCAGCTGGAGGGATGTGGATAACTGGAGAGGATGGTTCTGGTTTCCTAAAAAGCATTGCCCTCTGCCCTCCGTCTCACCTTGTCAGAAGACATGCTGTGCCCTACTTTGAGCTAGAGGATGAGCAGCCCCGTTTACTCCGCTTTGGGACAACGTGATGAGAATCAGCCATGAGACAGAGATTTTTAAAGATGTTTTATTAATGTGTCCCTTGACTGTTCATTTGCTAAGGGTTTACAAATGCTTTATTAAATATTAATGGTCTTGATACCTAGCTTTAAAAAAAATCCTTAAAGTTGGGAAAGATATGGGCACTGAATAATTCACACCCACTGCCACTTGTACTAGACTAATGCCTTTTAACAGATAAGGCCAGAGTAATCTGGATTAGATTTGTTTATCTCTGGGTCTGTTTCCTTTTCATTCCCCTAAAAATGGAGACTACACCTTGAAGAACAAGGCCTTATCATCTGATTGCTAAAACTGAAACCGGGGAGCCAGGATTTTCATGGTTTCAAGCTAATGTTTCTCCTGACCTTGGGTAACGGTTGGAAAGTCATTTAACAGGTCTCTCTTCTTGACATTTTCAGATTTCTCTGGCTTTATTCTGCTACTCATTTCTCAATGAATTATTGAAGATGAATTTAACCAGCCACCCATTAGTTTGCACTTTTCTCACTCTACATATATCACTTTGGGCCTGGCTTTTTTCCTTGCAGAGATTGAACCATGACTAGTTCTGCATCCTGACTCTCGATAGATGCTCTTCTGATTTCTCACCACTTCACACTTCCATTGTGTTGCTTTTAACCAAATGCAGTTAGAAATCAAAGAGCATTTTGCAATGTGTGTGTGTGTGTGCATGTGTCTGTCTAAATGTATGGATTTTTCAAGGTCAGGAAGCACAGTGCATTTTCAGATAGATCAACTTCAAGATAGAAGGCATTTAGAGTGGGAAAGCATTTAGGAGGGGCAGCATATAGGCATATAGTTCATCAAGATGATGCTAGCTGGTCAGCGCTCCTTCTCTGAGTTTTGGGATGTGGGCCTAGGGCAACTAACATAGTGATAGAAATTGGTCTAGGCAAGCACAACTCTGGGGAGTCCAAGACAATGTGTTTATTGCAAAAAATCCAATATAAACGAAACGGCATAGCAACAAAAAAGTTGTGAAACAGACATGATTGCATCTTAGTACTTATATATTAGAATATAATAGGAACTCAATCAGTAGACAGGGGTGTGAAGACTTTAGATTCAACACAGTGATGTAGGGAACTGGAGAGGGTCCATATAGTATCTAGTGGATACCATAGACTGAAGAATTTAGATTCAACACAGTGGTGTAAGGAACTGGAGAGGGTCCATATAGTATCTACTGGATACTATAGACTGGTCTGGAATTGTTTCAGTACCAAAGCTATGTTCTTCACTCAGCTCACCTGATCACATTTCTCTCCATTTGGGAGCCTGGCCTGAAACTGAAGTTGATCCTTCTGAGTTGGGCCTTGGATTACCAGTTGTTATTTCCAAAGGACTTTATTGATGCCCTCATTTATCCACATTTATGCCAGCTTTTTTAAAAAAGATTTTATTTATTTATTCATAAGAGACACAGAGAGAGAGGCAGAAACACAGACAGAGGGAGAGGCAGAAACACAGGCAAAGACAGAAGCAGGCTCCATGCAGGGAGCCCGACTCGGGACTTGATCCTGGTCTCCAGGATCACGCCCTGGGCTGAAGGCGTCACTAACCCGCTGAGCCACCCGGGCTGCCCTATGCCAGCTTTCTGATAAGTCCCTTTCTTCGCTAAACCTTGAAAAGTCTTTTCCAGCATGCCATGTGAACTCACAGACTTAGGCAGTTCACATTGACTACCTTTTGTGAGTAAACTCTAATCCCAAATTTATGATCAATAACATGATGATGTTGGGGCTGAGACTGCTCTTGTGGGATTGGTTCTGGAAGATGGAGTATTTGTTGGCCAAGGTCCCCACAGGAAACTGATGGATGGCACACTTGAATTAGGATAATTAAAGAAGTCTTCCTTAAAGGTACTACTTCCAAGGAGATGGAGGTAGGGGAAATCACAAGGCAGAATTTAGTAATCCAGGGCTTATCTCTGAGAAGCTCAAAGATATAAGGTGAACAAGTAATTCCTGAAACCAAAGAGGAGTGTTGTGGTGGTGTTGCCCTCCTTGAGAGGAATAGTATTCATGTTGAAGAACACAGCCACTTTCCAGTAATTGTAGGAAGGAGGTTAAGAGAAGTATCCATGACCTCACCCTCCTCACTCCTTTGATCTCCAAATGGGATCCCTGTTGGCTGAACCCACTGAAAGCCAGAAGACATGGGAATCCACCCATGTAGTCCCAGCTTCCTTCCCTGCAACTATCATCATGCCAATCCAACAAGAATATAGAAGTTTTGGGGTGCCTAGGTGGCACAGTCAGTTAGGCATTTGACTCTTGGTTTCTGCTCAGATTATAATCTCAGGGTGGTATGATTGAGCCCCCTGTCAGGCTCTGCACTCAGTATGAAGTCTGAGATTCTCTCTCCCTCTCCCTCTGCCCCTCCTGCTTGTACTCACTTTCACTTTCTAAAATAAATAAACAAATCTAAAAAAAAAACAAAAAACACCAATATAGAAGTGTGGAGAGTGGATCTGGAGAGGTAAACAAAGGGAGCCAACAAAAACCCAAACCCGTAGTTGGATTCATCAATTGATTGATCATGGATAGGAATGAGGAAAATTAAAAGATAAGAGAGAAAAAGCAAAGACTAGTATCCGTGTTCATTTACTCTGCATAGACCATAAAAAGCACAGTCAACACAACAAATGAAAACTAGAATCAGTATCTGTGATGTTTTGAATCAGGTGTGATCAAACTGTTACCCATGAGCCAAATCCAAACCATGCCTATTTTTTTGTAAATAGTTTTATTGGATCACAGACAGCCATGCCTATTTGTTTAGATGTTGTTCGTGGCTACTTTCATGTTACATCTTCAGATGAGTGGTTGCAACAGAGATCATATGGCCAATAAAGGCAAACATATAAAATCTCTTGACTTTCTGGAAAAAGTTTGTCGACCTCTGCTCTAAGTTGTTCTGTAAAAGGAGAATATGTAAAGTGTCCTGTATGGTATTAGCACCAATGGTACTAAAAACGTAGTAAGTGGTGATTTTCTATCCCTTATTCTCTCTATGTCTCTCTAATATATACTTCTGTGACCTATATACAACATTTGCTTTGTTTTCAAATAAATACATTGCAATGGGTCAATCATGTTTGATTCCACCATAGTTCGCTACTTTCCCTATCTGGACATATTTTAAGTAGTAAGTAGGTTAAAAAACGTTATGTTAACATAGTATGGCATCTTTCAGAAGGCTATAATTATAACAATGAAAATAATAATAATAAAGAAATACCTACAAAGTTTCCTATGTACCAGGCTCTATTCTAAATGCTTTAACATAGAACAAATTGTTCAAACTTTAAATAACATAACTTTATGAGTTGGTACTTTTTAATATCATCATTATCTTTTTATATATAATAAATATATATAGTAATAATTAATATTAATTACAATTATTATCATTATAATAGCTGACATGCAACACAGTTAGAATTCAAACCCAGGTAGACTCCAAAGTTTGTGTTCACATCCCCTACACAAAGCTACATTAGCTTTTGAAGTTTATGATAATCCAGAAGCATCATGAAACAGTATGTTCTGATAATAGACATATTTCAGCTAATTGAAAAGTAGAAGATATCAAATGAATATTACATTTTAAAATATCTTTACAATGGAATTAATACCAAAACTATATGAATTATCTAAATTAATGACTGAAAAGGTATATCTAGAGTTTATATCTTTGAATTATAAAAATCAGCTACTAACTTGGCAAAAGAGTGCAGTCTTGGCTAAAGAAAATATCTAGGAAGGAAAAATAGAGCCTAAAAACAGAGAACATGCTGAATATTTTTTTAATCACAAAACCTTAATAAAAACACATGGTGGGGTAGACAGGAGTATATACAGACAAACAAATAAACCAGTGATTAGTTATATGAAGAGGGAGGGAGAATCCTTCCTGGAAATTCCACGTGTATCCCAAATCAATGCAATGGTCTGTTCATGACATGGTTTGTGCAATATTCTTCTTAGGTCTCTACTTCTCATATTATTTAGGCTGAAACAAATGATGTACATGCATCATTTTCCCTGAAGCCCTCTCAAAAATGTCTATTGCAAAGCAGTTGCCAAAGTTTTCTTTCCAGTATCTGATTTTAATTGGTTCACATCTTGTCATTGAGAAATCACTTTGTTTGGAATTTCAAGACACCTTTTATTCCTGCTCATATGAATATAATTAATGTGTTTTGTGCTGAAACAGCATCATAAAATGTAACTTTTTTTCTTGTTGTCCTGAAATTACCAGCTCAGTGCTGAGAATAAATGATGTACCTTTCAAATGCCTGCACTTGAAAAGGAACTGTTTTCTGGACGAATTGAATCTTTGTTTTACTCGTATGATCTTTATCCTCCATTCTCATCTCATCACTAAATTATAAAACCTTGTTGGAAATGATTCCCTCAGTAGTGTTCCAGGCCCTGTCCCTGACTTCAGAAAACACTTCATCTAAAAAAACCTCAAAGAGATCCATTCATTCTTTCATTCATTCAGTAAATAATTGTTGGGTACGTACCATAGACCAAAGACTCTGTCTGGCCCGGTGACACAAAAATGAAAAGACAGTGCATCTTCTCTTGATGAGCTCACTCTCTGGAAGAATTGAAAAAAAAATACATTATGACGAGTACTTGTGTAGATAGCAGGGGGAACACAGAAGACACCGCAGTTTGTTTTGCCTCAGGGAGTCAAAGGAGCAGCTTTACCAGGGAGGTGACATTTATAGATGTCTAAGAAAGGCTATTCACAACTTCCTCTAGATTTAAAATGCTATCTCTAAAATCAAATGAGAAAATAGTAAAAATCATTTTTAAATTTTAAAAATTAAGAAATATATGTTTAGAAAAAGGTTGGCTAACTGAATGGCTTCTGTAGCTATGGGATTCATCAGAGAATAGAACTCATTATGCAGGTATTCCATGTTACCTGGCAAAATACTCACAACTCTGTTTTGTTTTTTTTAAGTTGCTATTTGAAATCAGTTTTGTCCCAAATCAGCCTTACAGTCTGATGGACTGTACATGGACACTGGAAGATGTGGATTGGATGTCGGCTGTCTATTCTATTCCTCTGCTCAATTGTTTACTCATGGATTCACAGATATACTTTCTTTATTATGAGCATTTTACAAGAAATCCTAGTATCTGGTGAGGCAAGAATCCTTCCCACTTCCTCAAAAGTTTTTGGCTACTCTTGGCCCTTGGCTCTTCCAAATAAATTTTACAATCATATTATCTTGTCCATATCAAGTCCATAAAAGACTTTGGGGGAACTATTTGGAATTGGACTAAATATATAGGTAAACTTGATTAGAGTTTATATTATTACAATATTCTTCTTCATGATAATAATGTATATTTTCATTTATTTAGATCTTTTAAAACATCTCTCAATGCAATTGTATAATTCTCTTCTTTGCTCTACTCTCTTTCCCTCTCCTCTCTTTAGAATTCTAAAAGTAACCTCAATACACCAGATTCTGCAACCACATCTACACACCTGATCTACCATGGTTCAGCTTTCTGCAAATGTCTCAATCAAGTTGAAATTCAGTGCCCTATTGCTCTCCTCTGAAGTCTTCCCTGAAAAATTTTATCCCTCTATGATCACTTTCCAGTTCTTTTTCCCTTCCATGAACATTATTGCTTGACTTCAGTGTGTAATTGTTATAAGGCTTTTTAACTGGCCTGTAGTTGTTTCCTGTAATGAGCTCTATCTCTGCTCAGAAACTATGACTGCTCTCCACTTTGCAATTCTTGCACTGGGCTTAGTAAAGGGCGTGACATTAGTTAGGCTGGCATTCAAAATTGTTTACTAAAGGAACAAAAGGCTTCAGCAAATGATTCTTTTATCCAAAATTCTCTTGTGTTTAGAGTCAAAGCCACTTCCTGATGGATCATGAGGGAAGAAAGCTCTCCTCCTCACTGTTAGCTTCTCTTCCAGGCTTGTCAACATGGCTTTCTTCATACTAAAGAAAATAATATATCACTTAGTATCAAACTATTTGCTTTTCAAATTGAATATCTCAGAATAATAAATCATAAAAGAAAGGCCATGAATCAAAAATGCCACCTGAACACATCCTGTATTTTTTTTTTCTCTGCACAGCCTGAAGTGACTGCTCTATTAGAATGAATCATCAGATAATCAACACAAAAGGCCTCATTTAAGTTCATTATTCATAGCAGAAGGCTGGTTTTGAGTCCTGATACACTTCAGAACTTTGGTTCACAGAGATAATAAAAACATTCAAAGATATGTCAGACTAACTTGAGTGTTCCCATCTCTGTATAAAAGAGACAAGTCCTCCTTAAATTGGCCTCATCCTCACAAAGTAGCCTCCTCCTCAGCACACATCCTCCCTACAACCTCCTTCTTGTGTGGATGGTTAGACGGAGACACAACAGATGTCACAAAGCACGACAGAGGGTTGCTGCCAACCCTGTTCCTGAACTGACCCTCACAGTAGTATGTATTTGGTGGGTAGCAGAAAGTGCGATGGAAGTGAGGGACTGGGGAGCAAGGCACTGTCTTTGTCAACAGGACACTTCTACTCCACTTTTATTCTCATCACAAACTAGGTCAGTGATGGAAGATAAGGCATGCCCCTCTCCAAGACTCCATCTCCTCATCTGTCAGATGAGAGAGATTTAGGCAATGGTTTCTAACGTTAACTTCAGCTTTGTCCTTTGATGACTCCAGGAAGCCACGTCATTAAGTCAATTACTGTAAATAAAATAGAACTATTTGAAGTTGCCTTCCTCACCATTTGTTCTATATTAAATAAATTATGGCTGTGATAAACAACCTGGCAAATGCCAACTCTACATCCTGGTAATCATTTCAGATAGTAAAGTGTTTGTGCTTGGAGTCCAGGAACTGAGGTGTTAATATGCTCAGGCTGTGAAAAAATCCAAAAATAATGTAAAAGGTAAAATCTTTGAATAAATTTAACTACTTTTATACAAAAGTATTAATTTTAGCATACATCATATTTTTAATATAAAGCATTTGCCTTGGAGCACCTGGGTGGCTCAGTCAGTTAAGTGTTTGACTCGATTCAGGTCAGGTCATGATCTCAGGGTCCTAAGATCAAGCCCTGAGATCAAGCCTCACATCAGGTCCATCCTGGGCATGCAGCCTGCTTGGGATTTGCTCTTTCCCTCCCCCAGAGCACTCTTCCCTTCAAATAAAGCAATAATTTTTTTAAGGCCTTTGCCTTGTTCTTTAAATTCAAAGGGATTTGCTCAGAAAAATGAAAATACCAGTGGCTTTTTTTGTCCATATTTTATATAATAATAATTATTACTTTAGTAACTGACAAAACCTTTGAATTTTAATTTATTTAATTTATTTTTAAAATTACTATTTTTGTGAAGACTTGTTTTACTGGGTCCAATATCAATAAACCAGTAGTGAGTGATACTTCCAAATTTCTGAAACCACCACCACTCAAACCATGCAACTAATGAGACTTCAGTTTTGGATCTGCCATCATTCAGTCTACACAGCATATGGAGTCTCTGACTTTTTGGTCTGCCATCACCTCACCAGAGTGAGAAGTTCACTGGCCACTAGGCCCAGTGCCTGTTCATATCCAAATGACTGTAGAAATAATATGCACCTTCCTCTCCTCCATGTTTTTATAACATATTCCCATTAGTCCTCTCCCCAATGACCACTTCCATAATCCTCTGAAGCCCTCCTCTGTCCTGTCCTCCACCTTTCCTTAAACCTCCCAAACTCCTTATGAAATTAGAGCTCATTATCCAACAACGTTTTCAAGATCTTTAAATTTCTTTTCTCATTATCTTAACTGACACATGCCAATCCTTGAAGGTACTACTTCTTTATTCCCTCTGACATGATGGCAGTTCATTTTCTCAAATCTCATCCCTTTACACTAGAGATGGATCTTGAGGCATTCTTGCTACCCATTGCTGCTTTCAGATCATTACCCTACCAATATAATTTTAAAAGCCTATCCCTTCAAGGCTCATGACATTCAGTTATATCATTTTCTTCTGCTCTCTACTGTTATCATTTATCATGCCTGCATAACTCCTTCCCATTCATCAAAAACTTTGGTACCTGGGACAAGCTTCCTCCCGACTCCAAGTGCCACTCTCATTGGTAACAACATTAGCATCCATTTCCCTGACTCATCCAAACATGCATCTGAGTTCCCCAACTCATTTTCAAGGAATTTTTCCCCCACGCCTGGGCTATTTCATTATCGTAACTATTCCACCTCCCAAACTCCAATTTAAACATCATTTCAGCCACAATCTTTTTATTTATCCAGCTTGCTGCTTTCACAACTATCACTACCACCCACCTAGAAAAATAATCTTTCTGGATGACTTTAACTCTGAAAAGGACATCTAGTTTCCCTCTAATATCTATGCTTCCCCTCTTCCTTGGTAACAGCAAATTGAATGCTCTCTTAGTACATAGGCATCTGGAATAAGTATCAAACTTCACAACCTCTTCTTCATTGAGTGGTGACCATATGACTCCAGTATGTGATTTCAGGGAGTGTCTTCAAAGGAAGGGTGAATGCCCTGCTTGTTCTTTTCTCTTTCCAGATTGTTAAAAAGTAGACATTATGGTTGAAAATGCAGAAACCCTATTGTCTCATGCAGTGATTCTGGGAAAGGAAACTACTTATATCTGATGAATCAGATAGAACACTCTGAAGCACAATAATAGTCACACATAGACTAGCCCTAAATTTAATGAATGCTGAAAGACAGAAAATTTCCTTTTTGCTTATTATTGTTATTGTGGATTTGTTATCATTTTATTTTGGTTTAGGTTATTCGCAGTTAAACCTCATCACAGTAATGTACAAATTATACTCTCCCTCCATGCCTATCACTAAAGAGTTGATGACTTATGCTACCAAATGCAAACAACACAAAAGATGACTTCCATTGTAAATTTATGATATAGCCCCACATGGCCATTCAACACTTCTCAAACATCATATTTCTCCTGTCAATTTACTCTATTACCCTCCAAGATTATTTCAACCTTTTCTACTCTCTTCAAATTGTCCATTTACTTTTATCAGCTTACTATTTTACCAATATAGTTTATTAGACAAGAACTTCTTAATTTTCAAGATATCCAACAAATCAACCTACCTTATCTATCACTCTTCTATATTAGACTCATTCTTCCAATTAACTTCTCAAGAAAAACGTCACTATCAATTATTACTTCTGTATTGTATGCTCAGCCTCTCAATCTCTGATTCTTTCTAGTTTTTTTGTTGTTGGTATGACTATTATTACTGTTGTTTTAAGCTTTTCATATTGTCCTCCATATAAGCTATCATTTTTTTCTCTCTTCTCCTCTACCTGTCTCCTCTAGTTTGGAATCAAATGTCTCAAAGAAGCTGTCTAGTCTTTTGTCTGTTGGCTACGGTGTGACTTCCTTGGAGAAATGTCTGTTCAAGTCTTCTGCCCATTTCTTGACTGGATTTTTTGTTTGTTGGGTGTTTTGGATACTGGCCCTTTATCTGATAAGACATTTGCAAATATCTTCTCCCATTCTGTAGGTTTCCTTTTAGTTTTGCTGATTGTTTCCTTTGGTATGCAAAAGCCTTTTATCTTGATGAAGTCCCAATAGTTCATTTTTGCTTTTGTTTTCCTTGCCTTTGGAGATGTGTCTAGCAAGGAGTTGCTGCAGTTGAAGACAAAAACATTGCTGTCTATGTACTCTAGGATTTTGACAGATTCCTATCTCACATTTAGGTCTTTCATCCATTTTGAATTTATTTTTGTGTATGGTGTAAGAAAGTAGTCCAGTTTCATTCTTCTGCATGTCCAATTTTCCCAATACCATTTGTTGAAGAAACTCTTTTTTTCCATTGGATGTTTTTTCCTGCTTTATTGAGGATTAGTCGAGCAATGGTTCCATGATCTTAGAACAAGAGCATATGCTACCTCATGGCCAAAAAGGCTTTTCATAGGCATTATTTTCTCTAGTTTACTCTTGCTCTTTGCTCTGTTTCACCATAATTCCCATCCATTGTCACTGACTTTCTTTTGGCTCATCATAGTTTTTATGTTTTACCCTGTCACAGGCTTTTGCACACATCATCTCCTCTGCCTAGAAAAATCTCCACTTCCTCATCAAAATAATTCCTACTTAGCTTAAGGAGAGTATCAAGCATCCTTCATTTTTTAAGATTTTATTTATTTATTTGAAAGAGAACATGAGAGAGAGAGAGCACATGAGGATGAGCAGGGGGGAAGGGCAGAGGGAGAGGGAGAGGTAGGTTTCCTGCTGAGCATAGACCTTGATATGGGACATGATCTCAAGATCCTAAGATCATGACCTGACCCTAAGGTAGAGGCTTAACTGACAAAGCAACCCAGGTGCCCCTATGCAAGCACCTTTCTGACCACAATGGTATGAAACTAGAAATTAATTACATGAATAAAATTGGAAAATTCGTAATTATGTAGAGATTGAATAACATGCTACTGAATAACCAATAGGTCAAAGAAGAAATCAAAAAGAACTTTTAAAAAATACCTTGAGAGAAATGAAAACAGAAATATGATACACCAAGATTTGTAGGATATAGCAAAAGCAGTTGTAAAGGGGAAGTTGATAGTAATAACTGAGTACGTACCTCAAAAAACAAGAATAGTTTTGGGAACCATGGGTAGCTCAGTCAGTTAAGTGTCTGACTCTTGATTTTAGCTCAGGTCCTCATCTCAGGGTCCTGGGATTGAGTCCCATGTGAGGCTCCATATTCAGATGGTGTCTTTTTGAGATTCTCTCTATCCCTCTGCCCCTGCCCTTACACATGTTCACTCACTCTCTTAAAATAAATAAATAAAATCTTTTAAAAAATTAGAATCAAGGGGATCCCTTGGTGGCTCAGCGGTTTAGTGCCGCCTTCAGCCCAGAGTGTGATCCTGGAGACCCGGGATCGAGTCCCACATGGGGCTACCTGCATGGAGCCTGCTTCTCCCTCCTCCTGTGTCTCTGCCTCTCTCTCTCTCTCTCTCTGTCTAAAATAAATAAATAAATAAATAAATAAATAAATAAATAAATAAATAAATCTTTAAAAAAAATAGAATCAGGAATAGTCTTGAATAAACAACCTAACTTTACACCTCAAGGAACTCAAGGAATAAAAACAAACAAATCCCAAAGTTAGCGGAAGGAAGAAAATACAAAGATTAGAGCAGAAATAAATGAAATAGAGACTTAAAAAGACAGTAGAAAAGATTAATAAAAGATTATGAAAAGATAAACAAAATCAACAAGATGTTAACTTACCTACCAAGAAAAATAGAGGGAGAACTCAAATCAGAAATGAAAGAGAAAATGTTACAACTGATACCACAGAAACACAAATGATAAATAAGAGACTGCTATGAGCAATCATAAGTCAAAAAATTAGACAATCTAGAACAAATGAATACATTCTTAGAAAAACATAACCTACCAAGACTGAATCATGATGAAATAGAAAATCTGAATAGACTGATTACTAGTAAGGAGACTGAATCAGTAATTAAAAACCTCCCAACAATGAAGTCTAGTACCAGATGGCTTCACTGCTTAATTCTACCAAATATTCCAAGAGAATTATTATCAGTCCTTTTCAAGCCCTTACCAGCCCCCAGGGAAAGAAAGAAGAAGACGGAACTCTTCAAAACTCATTTTGAAGCCAGCATTACTGTGATAGAAAAACCAGATAAGAACATGAAAAGAAAAGAAAATTATAGTCCATTATCCCCAATAAGCATAGATGCAAAAATTCTCAAC
Source organism: Canis lupus dingo (assembly GCF_003254725.2). Lineage (NCBI taxonomy): Eukaryota > Metazoa > Chordata > Mammalia > Carnivora > Canidae > Canis > Canis lupus. The sequence continues at coordinate 31,088,330 of NC_064258.1, read as the reverse complement.
AAAATGTTAGCAAACCAAATACAATAAAGCCTTCAAAAAAGGCTCTCTTTTTGTTTGTTTTTAAAAATACTTTTATACCACCTTCATTCATCCATTTATCCCATGATCTCACTCCTTGTATCTGGCAACCACCAGTCTATTCTCACCAGTCTGCTCTCTCTATGAGTTTGGTTTTGTTATTATTGGTGGTAGTTTGTTAGGTTGTTTGTTTTAGAATCCACATGTAAGAGAGATTACATGGTTTCTAGCTTTCTCTTTTTGACTTATTTCACTTAGCATAATGCCCTTGAGGTCCATCCATGTTGCTATAAATGGCAAGATTTCATTTTTTATGGCTGAATCATATTCTATTGTGTATATGTTTACACACACAATTTATATATATATACATGAAATATATATACACCACAATGTTTTGATTCATTCATCTATCAATCAATCCTTAGTTTATTTCCATATCTTGGCTATCATAAATAATGTTGCAGGAAACATGAAAGAAAGAAAAAAGCATTCTTTGTGGTTCCCCTACTAGGACTAAGCTCCCCTATGCAGACTCCCAGAGCACTGTGCACCTCTCTTCCCTAGCTCATGCCACAATCTCAATTTCACATTTGTAAAATAATTTGATTAATGTATATTTTCCCCAATATCCATGAAGACAAAGGGTTAATCCATCTTTGTACCTAGGCTGTAACAAAGTTCTTCAGCACCTAGTTAGTGATCAATAAAGATACATTGAATGCATGAATGGATAAATGCCTAAATTAACTTATCTCCTATGAAGACTATCCAGAAACATTTCAACTTTCTTGCTTTTGTTCTTTTGATTTTTTTCCTTCCATGAAAAAATTATTTTATTGATTTTAAAGATTAACTTAAAATTGAATAATATCTTTTTAAGACATAAAGGTATACAAATATTTGATGGTTCATTACTTAAATTGCATGTTGTAGATAGAAATTTCTTAGTTCTCTTTTCATCCTCTTTTTCCTCAACATCAAAAGCATTTTTCTGGAAGGAGAAAGTGACTCCCAAGGAGACAGTCAAAGAATGTATGTGTAAGGTATGTGATGAAGACCATAACAACCCCTTATTTCTGAACACATGGCCAGATATTGTGAGATTCTATGGATAAAGTCTTCAGGCACTTTAAATGAAGTGCACCAAGTTGTAGTTGCTCCTGTCTAGTGTCCTAGCCAAGCCTAGTCCTGGAAAACATAGTACTGAATGAAGTCTAGTGAAAGAAATCAACATTTTTAGTTATCTAGCACTGAATGAGACAAAAAATAATAGTGTTGTGAAGTATTATGAATAGAGCTCCCTATATAAAAACAAGTATTAATCTTGGAAGGGAAACGTTCATTAAAAGCTGAGGGAAATCAGAAGGCTTTGCAGATGAAAGGTGCTAGAGCTGGGCATTGATGGAGCTTTATTGGATTGAGAGAATTAGGAAGAACATTCTAAGCAAGGGATACAGTGAGGAGCACAGGTCTGAACTAGCATATTTGTAAGGGGCAATGAGTCGCTAAATTTAGCTGGATGCGAGAATTTACATGAGATCACAGGAGATCTAAAGTTAGGAACTATCTTATTCAGAAGAAAGATCTTTAAATGTTTGACTAAAGGTATTTCAGGGATCTGAATTTACTTAAAGTCATTCAGGAAAGAATGACACAGAAAGCATACAGGCAGAACAGATAGATTTTCACCATTTGTTTCACTTATATATGCTGAATAAATTGTGAAAGGAAGAAGAAACTAATGTTTATTGAATATGTATTAGATTACATTACATATCTTACATACGATTTGCCTCTTTACCTTTAGAAAACTTTTTGAAAATGAATTATCATCACTATTTTGTTTTTCTCTCTCATTTTTTTGAGAGAGAGAGAGCGTGAGTGCACACATGCACATATGTGACGGTGGAGAGGGGTAGAAGTAGAGGGAGAAAATCTTAAGCAGTCTCCATGCCCAGCTCCGAGCCTGATGCCAGACTCAAGCTGAGCCAAAATCAAGAATTGGACTAAGCCACCCAAGCACCTCATCACTATTTTTAAGACAAATAAATGAATATTTAGATTTAAATCATAAAATGTTACAAATGTAGTAAATCATAGACTGAACATTTGAACTTGGGTGTGTAGAATTATACAACCTATAGTCTACAGTTTAGCACATCTTTGGTAATGGAAATGTAAAAGGAGAGATGAAAAATTGAAGTTATATTATAAAATGTATTATGAAAAAATTGGTAAATGTTTAGGGGCGCCTGTGTGGCTCAGTTAGCTAAGTATCTGCCTTTGGCTCAATTCATGATCCCAGGGTTCTGGGATTGATCCCCACATCAGACTCCCTGCTCAGCAGGGAGCCTGCTTCTCCTTCTCCCTGTGCTGCTTCCCCTGCTTGTGCTCTCTGCTCTCCCTCAAATAAAGAAATAAAATCTTAAAAAAAAAAAAAAGAAAGAATGGTAAATGTTTGAAAGTTCATCTGAGAGGAGAGTTGAGAGGTCATTTTTAAGTGATATTTTGACCCCGATGATAAAAGACTGTGAAACAGATGAATCTTTTTCTTTTTTTTTAAATTAGAAAATGATTATTTAAATTTTAAACTATTGAACAGTAAGTTATGGAAGGACATATTAAGTAGGTAGGAGACACGCTGGTACTCAGGACACATAAAGAAGTGAAGATATTAAACTAGGATTTATATCTAATGACACTTACCTTGTCCCAATGTCCCCCTACAGCCCACCTCTTTGATAATTGAATTACCAGCTCTCGAATTAGTCCTGCCTCAGAGTGTAGATCTCTCAAGTTGCCTCTTAACCAGGAATCATGATTAATATCCCCAAAAGTTTAACATCAAACTAAACCTTGTACTGACTTGGCTCTGATCTGTTGCCTCTAAACTTTAGCTTTATTTCTTAAAAAAAAATCTCTGCTTTGCATCCCAGTTCCAGTAACTGTGATCTTTTCCTTTTACATGAGCCTAAACTCCTGGTCTTGTGTGACTCCCATATTTTCCTAGATCAGGAATTTTACCTCCAACACATTCTGTGCTTTCAGGATCAGATTCTCTGCACTAAATCCAGACAGTAGGCTGTAATCTGGATATATGGGGCCAGTCCTTGCCCTCTGTCCTATCAGCAGCAGTTTTGTGTCCCTATGGAAGAACCATCTACTGGATCGTCTCCATTAGCAGCTCACATGTTACACGAGCTCTATCTTAAAATAATAATAATAACAACAACAATAATAATTATAATAAAACATTCTAAGTGAAAAGGCTTCTCTTAATTCTAGCTGTCATCATTTGTAGCAGAAAGTTTTAATATACAATAAGACTTGCAATGACTTCAAATTTTATGTAAAGCACTTAGCACTTAATGTTCTCCAACCAACCAGCAGTTGGAAGAAGAGATGAGCTAAAGTTCCTTACTTTGAAATGGACATGAGAGGAGTGTCTAGGCTAAGAAATCATAGGATTTGAATTAGGATGATGAAGAGGGGGCACCAAATCTCAGTGCTCTCCCAGTACAATTTCAATTAGTGTGATATTGGGAGACAACACAAGCACTATAGAGTCCTGGGAGCCCCAGGCAGCCATAGCATTCAGAGTCATCCTGTCTATATTTGAATAAGACTGAACAACTGCTGTGTGGTGGCAAACTGTAGCCAGGACTTGGACAAATTGGACTCATATAGCTGGACCATTGAAACTACCAGCTATGTTGGAACTACCAGCTATGATAATTACACAGTTCATCTCATTCACCTGTGAAACAACAGCACTCCCTATTTGATACAACTGAAATTGATGTACTCTGTACATTGGATTATGCTTGAGTTTTCATAAACTGTGCTTTGTTTGCATTACTCTTTGGCCCACTGTAATCTGTTTTCACTCTCTCCCACTTCACTGAAACTGCTTTTGTCAAGGTCATTGATTGATAACCATAGTGCTAAATTGACTATACAAATTACTTGTCTGGATTTTACTTGACCCGCATTCAATATACTTGACCACATTTTTTCTAATACACTCCTATCTTGGCTTCCATGACAACATCCTCTTTTTTTTTCTTATACCACTAGGGTCATTCTTTTTCAAATTTCTTTGGTGTCTTAGCTTTTTCAGTCTGACCTCTAAATATGGGAACCCCTCAGGGTTCCATCCTAAATCCTTTTCTGTGTCCAGATGATCTCATTCATGTCCATAGTATAAAATAACATATTCATGTAGATTATTCTCAACTTTATATTTCTATCATGGAATTTTATTTTGTGTTTCAAGATTGCATATCCAATGATTATCTGCACTTGATTTTCTCATATTCAGCTCAAATTTTATTAAATTTTATTATAATCAGTATTGTTTTTGCACCCTTTCCACTTGTCCCCAGAAATATCCTCTATTTTTAAATGTTCCACTAAGCACTTTCAAGGGTTCTACATCCAGGAACTAAGGAGTCATCCTGGATTCTTTACTCTCCCTTTGCCCTCTATTCAATCCATTTTCATTTCCTGTTCATTACATGTATAAATTATATTTCAGAGTCATCCACTTCCTCTGTTTCTAAAATCATCCCCTTGGACCATCATCATCTCTTATCTGAACAACAGCAGGAGACCACTGACTGAATTCCAGTGATTATCACTCCCTTCCATCTCTGCTCCACATATTAGCAAGAGACCCTCTTAAAGGGTAAATTAAATACTGTTGCTCTCCTGCACCAAAACCCTCAGAGGCTTTTCTTTCAACTCAGAAGAAAACCCAGTTTCTGTATCCATTCCTGTATGATACTGTCTCAGAAGTGAACCACTTAAACTACTATCTCCATTACTTGCTAAATGTCATCACCACCCATCTTTTTAGGGACCTCTGGCATGCAAATTCTTTGTCATCTCAGAACTTTTGAACTTACTTTTCTTCCTTTATGGAATTATTTCCTTCTGTTCTCCTTTCTATAAGTCTCAGCATAAATGCCACCTCCTGAAAGAAGACTGCCTTGATCATCTTAATTAACATTTGCCCCTCCAAGTGTTATTTTTTAAACTCAGTCTTGCATGTATTCTCTTATTAGTACTTAGCATCATATGGAAGTGTTCATATTTATTTATTTGAGTGTGTGGACTAAAGCTGTTGATCTTCACTATTCTTAATATCACCGTACTGCCTGGTACAAAATGGACATTCACTATAGTTACATAGATCCATATAAATGATTTCTATAAATGATTGTCAAAAGGAATTATTGTAGAGAGAAAAAATAGGAAGTATATTATTACAGATACAGAAGAAGAGATATTTTTAAACAGGAAAGTTTGAATATAATATTTTCTTTAGAGCATTTAAGAATCAGACCTAAGGTCAAGAGGAGATCTGGAAAAGTTGGTAGGTTACAATTCCCTTTGAGAGACTGTGTCAATCCTACAGTTTTTTCTGTATAATTTAACAAGAACTGAGATCATATAATCCTACTAGTCCTAATAGAGCTAAGTAGGTAAGTACCAAATCTTTTCTTATTTCTTTCTGGAAGACAGTGCAGTGAAACAATGTATTACATATAAAAACTGTTGGGAGTTAGCTTTTAATAGTTGCATGACTTTACCCAAATTATTTAACATCTTCAACCTCGAAAGTGTTCTCATTTATCAAGTGGGGATGATAATAGCACCTATCTCATTAGTCATGATGTAACAAATAAATGGAAAAAATGTATATTTAGCAGTGTCTGGAATAGGTTAAACACTCAGCAAATGTTGTTAGCCACTGTTATTATGTTTTTAATATAAGCCTCACTTATAAGTTAATATAGCTCTTCCCCAAGTGACAGACCCAGGCTCAGCTATGGCCCAACCTATGTCAACACTCTCATTATCAAATTATAGCACTCTCAAGTATCAGAATCACACAGGGAGATTATCTAAAATACACATTCCTGGGATGTATCCCTAGGATTCTTTCATTAGTCTTGTCTAAGACCTAGGAATATATATTCATAATAAACACTATTATGATGAAGAAGAGGATTCTAGGACCTCATTTAGGGATAAGTTGGCATGAAATAGACCTATTGCCTCATTGTGGATGTGTGGTTCAGAAGACTTTTTTTTTTTTCTGGTTGGAATTGAGAACAAATAAATAGGGAGGAGATTTGTTAAAGGGAAACTCCAAAGAAATGTATCAAAATAGGGCTCATTCAAGAAGACTATGGGATAAGTAAGGAGACTGTGGAAAGTCACTGAGTGTCAGGGTATTAGAGCTTCGTCAGAACAATTTCTCTCTATCATTCTCTCTGTTTTCCCCCAGCAGTCCCTTCTCCTTCCCCTTCTTCCTCCTCTCTCCCTTTCTCTCTCTTGCACATACAGTTTTGGGTCATTCATTGGTCTTTTTATTCGTAATTGTGGGTGGGAAATGCATCACCAAACACACAAAAAAATCTATCTATGTATGTTTGTAAGATAGCTGAAGGGATCTATAGTTTTGCTACAAATATGCTACAAATATGCTACATAGGATTCATAATCCTGATGGAAGCAGCAGTTACACAAATCACGAATATGCTTCATAGCAAATTGATCCTGATAACATCCAAGATGTCTATTTAATTCTCCTATCAATGCTATCTCTATTTTGCTAGTTCTTTCTCTTCACTGTTGGTAACTGGAGCCAAATATGTGACAGTGGGGGGAAAAAAATCTCATACTAATACACCAAATATCTACTTGCCTTTTTAATTTAAAATACAACATTCCTTATTTAAAAAGCTACTTAAATCATGCCTTTTGTTATGTGAATCACTGCATTCTGTCCTCAAGGTCATTTTCTTCTATTTATCTACAAGCAGATTTAATAGAGTCATTATGGCTGAATGTCATTTTTCTGGATTGACTTTATGGAAAAAAGTCAGATGTTGCAAGCATTTCTCCATGTGTCTAGGTGACAAAATACTACCCCTTTCATTTGAAACCCGAATAATATGGGAAACTCTTTGTTCCCCAGCTCTTGAAGAAAGGAGATATACATGTTGATACTGCTTTAGTCATCACGATATGCAGTCTATTATTCCAAACGTGTTTGTGGGTGACACTAGAGGCCCATCAAAGTCTAACCTTCCCCTTTCAATATGAATTTCTGCCATCTCTTTTGAGTTTGATAGTAATGAATGCTTTTATTTTAAGTGCAATAGAATACGCATCATCAGTAAAGATCAGAGTCTCTTTGTTCTATTTACATCAAATCTTCTCTCAATTGTCGCCATTTAGTTGCCAGTGTAATTGCAGATGATACCCTGTGTCTGGATGCCACAGACTTAGCAGAAACAATTGCTAGCCAGCCTTACTTACCTTGATATGAAGTCAACAATAAATTGAGAAGAGGGCACTCAGGTGAAAGCATTTCAGAAAAGATGTGCTCTGAGGGGTATCGCCTTTATTGCCAGAGGCAGCAACTGCAGGACTCAAGTCCCTCAACTGTTTATCCTCAAATTATCTTCCTAACTTCACTGCTGACATTCCCACAAAGATCCCATGACTCAAAGCAAATCCTCCTAACCTGATGAGAAGGTATGGAGCTACTAGGTCTGTTGCAGTGCAACTAGCCAAGGCTGGAATAGTGTCACTGTTTATTTGATTAATATTCATTTGTTCCATCGTGTTTCAGGTATTGGGCTAAGCACTGAAGATAAATAAGGGATAAATAAGATATCTGTGATCACTACTGTGTGAACTTCCAGTCTAATAGAAATGAGACACAGTGAAGCAATTAATTATAGAAAAGTCTGATAAATACCATGAAGTTTGAGTACATAAGGAATAACTTAGAAACATTATAAAGGCAATCTCCTTTATCTAGTGAATTAGGACAGGCGTTCTGAGACCTGTGATGTTAAGGTTGAAGCTGGCTCGAGGCACCAGACAAAGAAAGAGGTATTAGGGGGCACTTGGGTGGCTCAGCCAGTTAAGCATCTGCCTTTGGCTCAGGTCATGATCCTGGAGTCCTGGGATAGAGTCCCATGTGGGGGCCTTCTACTCCTCAGGGGGCCTGTTTCTCCCTCTCCCTCTGCTGTTCCCCTTGCTTATGCTCTCTTGCTTATGCTCTCTCTCTCTCAAATAAATAAAAATCTTTAAAAAGAGAGAGAGAAAGAAAAGAAAGAAGAAAGAAAGAAAGAAAGAAAGAAAGAAAGAAAGAAAGAAAGAAAGAAAGAAAGAAAGAAAAGGAACGAAAGAAAGAGGTATCTGAACTCCAGGAAGACAAAATTACATGTTCAAACGCCCTGAGATGAGAAAGTGTAGCTTATTTGAATATCTGAACAGTGCATTCAGGTAAAGCAAAGAATGTAAGCATGTATGGAGCTGAAGAGACTCTAGAGAGGTGGGAGGGAAATCATGGAGGGACGATTTAAAAAGTTGGGGTTACATACCAAGAGCAATGGAAACAGCAGAAGGCAGGAAAAGTGAAATCATCATTGTTCTTGCTGTTAATAGGTATGTTCTAAAAAGAACATAAAATAGGACTAGGAAGAAAACAGGATGAAAAAGCAGAGAAGGGAAGCAGGCTTCCGACGTGAAGCTTAGCAATTTAAAAGTAGGTTAGACATTTCCTTTCCCAGGATGATGACAAGACTTGGCCTCAGGAGGGAGACACTGAGGCCGGAACTAAATGCTTAATGGATGAGAGAGCAAGGGATAACAATGCGGGGTAGCCCTGGAAGATAGAACAGGCCCTGTGTGAGACGCAAAGGAATAGGACTTTTTGAAAGAAGCTAGAGGAGTAATGGTTTGGAAGATGTGCTAATGACCCAGGATCAAAGAGACCCTCCCTCTGATCTTAAAATAAGCATTAGGTGGGAGAACAAGTGCCTCCACTTAATAAGACTACAGGAAAATGCAAAGGCCGCAAAGGAGAACCTGGTTTCTTTAGAAGCCAGAATTTCTTGAATTATTTTTGACTAGTTTGAAAACACTAGGCAACTTTTCCAGTTTATCACAAGCAGCTTCTGAGAATTTCCCAGAGAAGTGCTTATAGGGCTGTCGTATTTCCTCTAACCTCTGCCCCACAGCCATGCTGGGCCACTGAGCAGGTTCCTTGTCCAGCTGTAGGTATGGCACACTTGGTTGTTTCTCCCAAGGAAGGTTGCCTGGTTTGTCTTATGGATCCTGTGAAGCCCAGAAGTGTTCAAAGGTGGCTCACTCTTTTGTTTTCTCTGCCAAGTGCTTCCCTGGGCATTCTTGTCTTATTATAATCACATCACCTGCTAAAGTCACTTTTGGTGGTGGTTTGGTTTGTTCACCTGCTTTTAAACTTTAAGCATCTTAAAGGCAGTGACTATGAATTATTTATCTGTCTTCAGTGTTTAGCAAGCAGAGGCTCTTAATTAATTAATTAATTAATTAGGCCTGTGCAGGTGAGGCATCTCGCTCTACTCTAAAAATAGCATATATTCCTCTTTTCAGCAAAACTAATGATTCTCCATACTTCTGGCTAATCTAACATGTTCTGCTACTAAGTTTCTTTAGAATATTAGCTTTTAAAGGGAAGGAATTAATATCTCTCAATAGATTTTCTGCCAAGATGAAGGGAGGCACAGATTCGAGCTCATATGCCAACTCTAATCAATTGGCTGTCATTCCCTACAGTACTGCTTTGAAAAGGATTTTGAGACTTTTTCCAGGCACTGCAGGAAAGACTATCATAAGTATCATAACTGATTTGGAATCCATGTCATTAGTTCAGGATTTGGAGTGATGGCACTTTTCCCACATATTTCCCCATCCCTAATCTAGAGCTATTTAATATATGTGAAAGTAACAATTCTAATGCCCTCAGCAGAGATATTAGGTTGTGTTACAATTATAAATGCCATGTCTACATTCCAACTCTCACTAATCTTTCCTTTGTGACAATTTTATGAAATCATATGGTCTAAATTATACAATCTTAGTCATCAATTATTGTTTATGGCTCTGGGTTAATCTTCTTTTCCTAACAAGATTGCAGGCAGTATGAAAGCAAGGATCTTCTTTCCCTGAATATTAACTTTGACTTTGGCTAAAGAAATTGTATTGACAGCTATTGCTGCATTAAAAAAAAAAAAAAAAAAAAAAAAAAAAAAAAAAAAAAAAAACCTCCAAAACTCAATGGCCTGCAACAATAAACATGTATCATTATGTTCACATTTCTTTGGATAAGCTAGGTTGGCTATGCCTCAAGCTTCAGGTTCTGCAGGTTGGATGGGTTGAATCATTAATGAGATTTCAAAGGATAATTAACCAGGTAGCCCTGATCAACATACCCCGCATTCTTCTGAGACAAGTATATTGCCAAAGTTGCATTGCTTCATAGCAGTGGCAGAAACAAAAGACAGCTGTCTCTAATGCAGTTGTACATTCCATGTCTTTGCTAGAATCATATCTTAAACACTTTTTGGCCAAATCAAAGTAAATGGCCAAACTCAACATCCATTCAGTATAAAAGTATACTTCATCCACAAAGAGGGAGAAGAGAGTGACTATTTGCTGAATTCAAACCCCAATAGAGTTTTTTTTTTTTCCTCAAATCAAAAGTGGTGATAACATGTAGGGCTCTGAGACTGTCATATAAAACTGAGAAGAAAAATGCCTGGCATACATTGGCATTCTGTAAATATTTGTTTAACTATTGGTATTCTTTTTCTTCCCCTGCATTATATACAATGTGTGATACTCAGGTAGATTTTAGAGATTCGCTGGACTTTGATCAAAGTGAGATTTCCAGATTCTATCTCTATTTCACTCTGTGACCTTAGGCAAGTTCAGAAATGTTTCTCTTTATTTTGCAGAAAGTCACAGATCCCAGTTGCACTGTTTATTAGAGAATATTTTGGGATTCTAAAATACATATTATGTAAGATATTCCAAATATTCAAAAATTTAGCTTCTAATCAGACCTCAGCAATAATGGGGATGAAAAATGTTACCTGTTCAATTACTAATTTATTGGTTGTAAGTAAATACCACTTTCCACTTAAGGGAGTAAAATTAACTTTCCAGCCTTTTAGGCATCAGTTGTGATAATGCATAAGTCCCCAATTCAAAATCTTTGGCTTTGAAGCTTTATTTTTTGGAAACTTTATAAATATAAATAAGTTTTCATGAAGTATTAATGCATCCTCTCCAGGCCACAGGGAAAGAGAAAAAGTCATAACAAATAAACAGACTCACAATATCTTTAAATCTATAATGAAAGAACACATTTAAAAGGCAATAGTCAGAAAAATGAGTTACTAGTACTACATCATTTAATATTTTTCAAAAAAAATTGGAGAAAAATGTATGCTTTTCCTGACATATACTTTTCCAGGAGAAAAGGCAGGAGAATGTGCAATCTGATAGTGATCAGAGTGTCTCTGAGTAAAGAACACTCTGTGGGAAACTTTACTTTTCTCCCATGGAGTTTGAATTCCTTATGGCCATTAACACTGTAAAGGGAAGTTCTGTGAGGGATTTCACTCCTTGGAATGATTATTGTTTAGAACAGGGATATGTGTCAACATTTCATAGGTTTATAACTGGATTAAAATATTAATAAATATTTGTTCACTGATTCAATTGTATTTTTCACATATTTTGGTGTATATCTATAAATTTTGTGTCAGAGAAAATAAGAGTTAATGCAATATTTTACTTAGGCATCAGTCTTCTAAATGCATTACTTATATTTTGCAGCAACTTTAAGATGTAGATGCTAATATTATCCCCATTCTACAAATGAAAACAGTGAGACACACAGAGGGTAAGCAGCTTTCTGAAAGTCACAAAGCTAGTGAGTGGGATTTAAACTCAGGCTTCCTGGGTCTCTGTCTATGCTTTTAACCATGATGTGACCCAGCTAACTTGGAAGATGCACACTCCTTCAGGAAGACAGCCTAGCATAGTGAGTATGCTTTAGATTGTTATGTGACATGTTTTTTTGTTTTGTTTTGTTTGTTTGTTTGTTTGTTTTTTAAGCCAGAAAGCATTAGGATCTACCAGGAATCTTAAAACGTAGAACAAACAGGTCTCAATTAAAAGTCCCATTTCTACTCTTTATTAGCTCTGCAACCTTGGGCAATTTTCTTACATCTCTAAATCTCAGTTTTTTCTCTGTGTCAATGGAGAGTATATTTACTTAAAAGGGTTATTAATGAGGTAAGAAAGTATGCTTAGCAGAGTATTGGCATATAATAAACTGGAATTATTAATACTATTTAGTCCAAGCGCCCAGGGAAATTAAATGGCTTGCCCAAGGTCATATGTCTAGTTATGGAAAAGTGGAGTCTAAACTATGGATTTCTTGGTTCAAAGTCCAATACCTTACACTCTGGCAATGGCCACTCCCCAGTGATTTCTCACATAACTTGATAAAGTGAGATAACCCAGAAAGGAAACATATCGCCCGACAGCGTGTTTGCCAACCATGCAGGGTGGTTAGGCTTTGCAATGTGCTACATCACTTCAATTAGCCTGCATGCTTGTGTCACTACATTTTCTTCAATAGATCAGAAACATAAGTAAACAAATATTCACAACAAAGCCAGATTTCTTCATGAGGCTTTTCCAATTAACATTTGAGGGCTCCATTAAGTTTGTATCATCAATATCTGTATTCCCACAGTAACTGCTTCTCCATTGCCAGCTCTACGCCATATAGTATTTATCATCAATCACTTAAGAATTCCATGCATTTATTATAGATTTCATCTGCTAGTTTCTTGCCTAATATATCAAGAATTTTTTTGAAAAAGAATTTTTTAAAACCTACTCCTTCCCATATCATCAAATTATTTTACCCTCTCAACATTTATAGGAGCAGATATACATGAAGGGACATATTCCATTTGCCTGGTGTTTGCAAATTTTTTAGCTCTTCATGTATATTGTAGCATGTAAAGTATTTTGTGCCCGTCTTATATATTACATTAGTAAAATTATTTATTTTGCATTTGATTTCTAGGAATTCAGTTAATGCAAGCATGCTCAAAGCAGTTTTAAACTTAGCCTTTGTGACCTGCACAGCATTATTCCAGAAAGGCCCTAAACATTGTTCTTTCAAGTCATATTTTTGATGACACCCCCCCACCACCACCTATTCTTTCTGCAAATATTTTCTCTACATACTCCAAGTCTGATTTGATTTAGCCCCACAGCTTTATAAATGTCCCTGAAACACATGGGGTATAACTATAATCGATGATTCAGCACATTTCCATCACATAAAAATCAAATTTCCAGTGGCACCACTTACTCTTTATTGTGCTGAGATCAATAGTTGGAGGAACCCTTAACCCAGCCGCGTGCCTGTCTGCCCAACATGTATTCATAATATCAGTCTATAAATTCAACAGAGATATTAGGTTACAGGGGCATTCATGCTCTGAATAGCAAGATTTCTTGAATATGGGGTATGTGCTTCAAACAAACTGCTCTTTTAACGAACTGAAGTCTCCCAGAATGGAAGTGCCCCACAATGTAGAACTCCTCAACTGTATGTGGTGAGCAGATGGGCAGGCTGAGTTTGGGGATATTTTTAGGACATATAAAAAGTTATTCCTTCTCATCTACTTAGCTGACTATGAGAACTAGCATCCTTGGATACATCCATATTCCCTGCTTGCTGAACTTTTTCAAATAACTTGATGAGACTCCTCTTTTTGCAGGGGAGAGAACAGGAGTCCTCAGCATGGTCCATAGGTGGTCATACCTCTTTCAGAGCTACTTATTCACCTGCACCTGCTTTTCTCATATATTTCTTATATATTCATATAATAGTATAACTAGCTACTCCATGACCACATTTGGAGTAAATGTAACTACAAATATTTTTAATGTCACATCTAAACTATAAGAAACTATTGTACCGGACAAAAAGCAATTGAAACAGACTTTCAAAATACACAAAGTTCAGAAATGCCTTTGAAACTTTGGTTCTTAAAACAAGAGTGAAGGATTTTTAAACAGGTTTTCCTGGCAGGTTTTAAACCTTCTTCATTTGCATTTTTTAAAAAAATGTCACATAACAGGAAACATTTTCTCACACTTTGCTCAAACAAGCCCATCAGTAACTGATCTAGATCTCACCTGTTACTTAGCTTCCTCTCCCCCCAAAACAGACTTTGGTTGGACTTTTACTGAATTTTTGTTCCAACTAAGATCCCACTGAAAGACTTTGCTATTATAAGGCAAGAAAATTAATTTGAAAAGATAGCCGATCTTTGGTTACCAAACAGATCTGATGAGTCCTTTTGATTTTTTATTTCAGGGAATAGATAAGAAGAGAAGAACAAAGAAAAAACTAAATTGCTATGCATAATTAAACACAGGAAATAATGAAGTTTCTGGGTGTGGCCTGCAAAGGTGAGATAGAAAGTCCCAGGGATGGAGGGAGGAGGATGGGGAAAAATGGTGAGGACGTTGAGGGGGAAGAGGGGGTCATTGTCCTACTAGAGGAAGTCTGGTATCTGAAGGGATAAAGGCATCCAGGAGATGGTGGTAAGGATGCTGGGGATTTTAGGAGAAGCAGCATGACAGGGTTTTAAGTGTTGACTCCACCATGAGTCTGTGTAGTCCCATTCAATACTCTTGATCTTCATCAAAAAGTCTACTACAAAAAAAAAAAAAAAATGTCTACTACACACAGCTGCCTCATGTGAGTGGCATTTTTAAAAGTTAACAGTATTTGTACCCAAAGTGTAGTTTAGTGAAGACCGAAGGGGCCTAAGAAGTGAGGAAGTAAGTCAAAAATTGAACAAGAATTCATCAGAAATAGGAGATGAGAGGAAAAGATGAGTAAAGGATACCTATGTTTCCTAAGAATATCTGGATTCCCAGAGGAAAAGGAGATCTGGTTCTCCTAACATAGATGGCAGGAGAGGCCAAACGGACTCATTTGATATCAAAGCAAAAGTCCCACAAGGCTAATGGGCTCGGGGACACATGAACTAGTATATGATTACACGAGGATGTTTATAGACCTGAGTCAGAATTTAAAGTGGAAAGATAAGAAGAGAAGAATGACTTCCCTCTTCTTCCATACTGTTCCTTGCTTCTCCTCACCCCACCTCCTTGCTGGCTTTTCTCATCTCCAGTATTTTTGAGCTTTGGGTCCTAGAAATAAAAGGAAGAGGAATAGTCTAAAATGGGAGCTGGTAAAGAGGATAAGGCATGCTTATCCACATTGCTCTTTCACGTGCCCCTGCATCTCTGGCCATCTTCCCACATAGCCATATACCTCATATACCTACTGGATTATTCAATGTCTTCTAGGTTAAGTTTTGTGGGGTATTTTTTAAGGTTTATTTATTTATTTGAGAGAAAGAGACAGAGAGAGAGAGAGGGCTCGCATGAACCCGGGAGAGAAATAGGGGCAGAGGGAGAGAGAGAATCCCGAGCAAACTCCCCTCTGAGGGTAGAGCCTGACACGGGGCTTGATCCCAGGACCCTGAGATCATGACATGAGCTGAAATTAAGAGTCAGATGCTTAACCGTCTGAGCCACCCAGGCACCCCTAGCTTAAGTTTTTTAAGAGTTAGAGAATTTTGTGTATCAAGCATTGAAGTGAGTCTTGTCAATGGGATTGAAAAAGTCAAGACAAATCTAAGGATCAATGCCCTGAGATGGAAAAGAAACTGCATTTACAGGAGCCCATGGCTTCCCTCTCTCTTTAATTTTGAGAAGTGATCAATAGATTAATGGATATTTCAAAAGAAATGTACACATCAATTGAAAGATGCTTCTATATGGACATCTTTGAATCCGAGCTCACCATTTAACTGAATATTGTGACCCATGTATCAGAAATGCTAAATTTTAGTTTACTTGTTTGGAGAAACTGCTGTTTAATATTTCTCGCCACCAGCTAGACCTCTTCCCAAAACCACCAATAGCAAAAAACCTCAGATACACACTTTACATGCAGTAAGATGGTTTAGGTAGTGCACAGGAGAACATAGATAGCAAGGAATTTCTACAATCTCCTCATTATGAAATTTTGGGAAAATCAGCTAACATATCTGAAACCTCTTTTTCTCATCAATAGAATAATCATCACCAAGAATGTTTCGTGAGAGTTAACAACACGTTGTTTGAAAAGTGCTTTTTAGCCAACCACCAAGTCAATGGCTTAGACTGACTGTTAGTTTTATTCTAGATAGCTTTCTGGGCTAGCTTCCTCATATTCTTGCCTCTCCTCCCCTAGCACACCATGCTTCTGCCATTTGTAATTATCTGCAAAGCCAAACAGCCTCATAGGCTAAATACATTTTTAATGCTCAGAGTCAGGAGTCTTGCTAGTGACTGCACTGAGAAGAGATTTTTGGCCTTGCTAGATTGTAGCAATTATATGCAGAAGAATGGAAAGGCTGGAAGCCAGTGTATCAGCCAAACAAATGCCACAGATGCCAGTCTCATTTAAAATCAGTTAAAAGCTGTATTTTCAAAGGAAAGACACACACACACACACGCACACACACACACATACACACACACCCTAATACCGCTACCACCTCCACTATGACCAAAGCATTAGCTATTTGCTTCCCAAAGCCAAAATAAGCTATTTACATTTTACTCTCATTTTCTCTTTCTTGGGATTTTTTTTCTTTTTTTCTTTTTTAAGATTGCATTTATTTATTCATGAGAGACACACAGAGAGAGGCAGAGACATAGACAGAGGGAGAAGCAAGCTCCTCGCAGGGGGCCCGATGTGGGACTCCATCCCAGGACCCGGGATCACCCCCTGAGCCAAAGGTAGATGCTCAACCACTGAGCCACCCAGGTACCCCGGGATGTTTTTCTACAGGAGTAAATAATATCTAATTTACCCCCTGGCCTATATAAATTTTGAAGACTCTCATCACCTCTTTAATGGTTAAAAAGAATAGATAACTTCATCCAGTACTTGCTATGGCTGGAGCAATGCTAAGAGTTTTACATCTTGGCTTTGATACCTCCCAGTTGTTGTTTTTGATTTACAGGTATAAAGTAGTTAAGTAATTCCCTCAATGTTCTATGTGGTGAGTGCTAAATGTTACCCCAGTCTGTCTTTCTGACTCCAGAATTCATGCAATTAATCATCATTTTATATTGATTTTCAAGTTCTGCACTCTTAATATTTATACCTATTGTGAACATATTATTCACATATATTAACATTACTTATATACATTATTAACATTAGTACACTTTTCTTTTTTAAAAATATTTTATTTATTTATTCATGAGAGGCAGAGACACAGACAGAGGGAGAAGCAGGCTCCATGCAGGGAGCCCGATGTAGGACTTGATACCAGATCTCGGGATTATGCCCTGAGCTGAAGGCAAACACTCAACGGCTGAGCTACCCAGGTGTCCCCATTAGTACACTTTTCGTGACAGGCACTGTCCTGAGTCCTTTATATATATTATCTCATTCAATCCTTGAAACCTTACCATGAGGTTGGACTTTTTTCATCATTCCCAATTTACAGATGAGTAAACTGAGGCATGAATGGAGTGGTAATTTGCCAGAGATTACATTGTTATGAAATTGGAGACCCAAATCCTCCCAGTCTGCATCCCTTACCTGCCCCACACACTGCCCTGGGGCCACACTCAGCATAATGAACCACTAGAACATTGTCATAGGCCACATCCATAACCCCGTGCATGCTGCTACGTTGTCAGCACACCACAATACCCAATATTCAGAATATGCGCAGGCTCGGTGCTCCCTAAACGTTAGTCCCCACACCCAGGATTGTTCTCCTCTTTGCTCTCCCCCTTGCTCACCTAGAGAAACTCCTTCATCCTCCAAGGCCTCCAACATCACTTTTAACCTGTGGACTCCTCGTACCATTTCTTTTCCCTAGACAACATTTCATCATTTCCAACAGCATTATGATTGGTCTTTCTGTGTGCCAGTCCTTACATTGTGTCACTGTGGTTTACTATTCTTTCTTTTCTAGATGATGAAGCTGGGGTGATATTGGAGGAGTCACTGAGAGGACATAATATCCAGTTGCCCTTGAACCAGAGCTGGGCGACTGGAGGTTCCTCCTCCTCCCTTGCCTCTGGAATGTACCTTCTGCCTACCATCCCAAAACCTGAAGTTGTTTTCAAGGCCCAGCTTTGAGACAGTAATGTGTTATTGAGATTGTCTGGTGGTGTATATAACCAAACCCAGTGAAAGCCGCTGTGTAAACTTTAGATTCTGGCTGGCTGATGTGGGGATCTCCTCGTCTTGCAGATGCTCAGGACAAGCCCCATGGGTGAGTTCCTTGATTATTTTGTCTGCTGCATACTGATCTGGAGGGACTTTCTTTGGTTGCTTTCTTCCTCCAATGCAAAGGGGCCAGTTTCAGATGTCACTTGGGAAGCACCTTGGGTTTCAAACTAACAGATAGCATTTTGTTCTTCTGTGTTCTGTAATGTCTAGTAAAGTGACTGGCATATAGTAGATATGCATTTAATTATACATTGAATTGAATTCAGTACAACTGTTTTAGCTGTCCCTTTGATTCTGCACCCAATAGGGATTAGACCAAAATCAGAGACCCTTTCACCTAGTTTTGCTCTAATTAGAAAATTTTATTTTTTTTTAATTTTTTTTTAAAGATTTTATTTATTTATTCATGATAGTCACAGAGAGAGAGAGAGGGGGCAGAGACACAGGCAGAGAAAGAAGCAGGCTCCATGCATCGGAAGCCCGACGTGGGATTCGATCCCGGGTCTCCAGGATCGCGCCCTGGGCCAAAGGCAGGCGCCAAACCGCTGTGCCACCCAGGGATCCCTAGAAAATTTTAGTAAACAAACCCCAGGTTTGGTTCTTATTCACAATTGTCTATCCATAATTTTTGTTTCTGTGAGATCATTTTAGGTCAATTAAAAATAGCTGTTTGGTGGGGCGCCTGAGTGACACAGTTGGTTGAAACTTAACTCTTGGTTTCAGCTCAGATTGTGGTCTCAAGACCGTGCCATAGAGCACCACGCCAGGCTCCTTGCTCAGCATGGAGTTTGCCTAAGATTTTCTCTTCCTCACCCCCAGCAACCCACTACCCCTGTTCTCTCTCTTTCTCTCTCTCTCTCTAAGTTAAATAAATAAATCTTAAAAAAAAAGGAAAAAGAAAAAAGAAAAAGAAAGAAGAAAAGCTGTTGTTTGGTGTGTTAGCTCACTATATATGAATGTAGAGGTCTTGAGTTAGCAGTTTGGTTTGGGCCCTCCTCTCTGACATTCTCTCTCATTTACTTTCCATTAATGGGTGATTCCTAGATCTTTTATAAACTACTTTTGGCTAATACTGGTATTTACCAGTTCTGCTTGAAAGTGCCATGTGTTTAGATTAAGACACCAATTTTAGAACCGTCTCATATAAAATGTTAAGCATTCCTGTATGATGCTAATATTGGTTTCCTCAAGTGTTCCAAATTTTCACTCTTAATATTGTTTCATTATAAAAAATAAATAGAGATAAAACAGGATGTTTGTGTGAAAATCTAATATACTAGTCCTGCAACAATCTTTGAAATTGAAATTTGTCTGAGAATCCCATTACAGCATAAAGGGGGCAGTGGAAATGAGAGTCTGCCCTGGCAATAAGCACAAAGGCCAGGAGGAACAGTAGTGCCCATCCTGTGGAATTTTGCATAAAACCATTGCTTGAGGATTTTGGTTTTGTAAACTCTTTGCCCCCTACGCCATTCTGTGTCTCTCTGTCGCCTTGACTTCCACCCTTCTGTCTGTTCTCCAAAGATGTTCACCATTTGATTGTTGTTCCCAGTAGGCTTGTGATTGTACTTGCTCCTTCAACACTCTTCCAAAATCCTGTCCCCCCTTTTTCTGTTACTCTGAATTTTGCCACTTCTATGCCACCTCTAGTACCACACTTCCCCAGACCTTCCTCATTCACCAGTGCCTAGGGATTGGCCTATTAGATCCCTTCACTCTCCAAATTACTCAGATCTACACTGTCTTGCCTGGTGCATTGGTGTTTATGCTTAGTGTCTTCTCTTTGGAGTCTGACAACACAGGAGAAATGACTATATTCTTTTTTTTCCCCTAGATGAGATAATAGAATTTTACTGAAATGTATTATAACTTGCTTCTTGTCCAGTTTCTGTTCTTAGTGAACTGTAGAAACCTAAGCAAATGATCAAGGAGGCATGGGCACCTTTTCAATATACAAATTCTCGTGCTCAATCCTGGATCTATTGAGTTGGAATCTCCAGAAGTGGAATCTCAGGAATGTGTATTTCTCAGACACTGGATGAGACTAATGTCTATCCTTGAGTTAGAAAAGTTTCAATATCTCAAACTTCCTTTCCAAGAAGCGAATGCTTCCATATCAAAAATATTCCTCTTAAGAATTTTGGACAGACAGAAATATCAAAAAACTTGACTTTATATTTATCTAAAATGTAGAAATTACTTTTTTTTTCCCTATAATGTATTTAGCCCTGGTTTAGCATATTATTTGAGGAGATTATTATGACTCAGGCTGCACTTGTATTTTTTAAATAAGAAACAGAATTTGAGTTATCTGGAAGAATAACCACAAATAGTACTTTTTAAATTCTAAGTAATTGTTGCACAAGTTTCTCAAAATTGTCAGATCTCATTGTTAATTATCATTAGTAGTGATTAATGGCATAGTTTATGATTCTGACTTTCCCTTAAAAGACAGTTGTGATTGTACCTAACAACATCATGCCTTATACGTGGACTAACCATGGTCCCATGAAAATACAGCCCACACTTTAAGTCATGAAAATTTTAAATAGAAAAAAAAAAAAACAGTGATGCCAACAGAACTGCTTGCTGTAAGTGGAGAGGAAACATTAGGAGGGAAGCAGAAAGTTGTCGTCTGGGGGTAACTAGTAACCATCAGTCATTTTGTGGTGAAAGCACTGAAAGAAATCAAGTTTTTAACATAGAATAAACAGAAGAGCTTGATAAGAAGCGCTATGAATTTACAATCAATAAAGACTATCTTGAAATCCTTAATTTTTTTTGCAGTTGCAGATGTAGAGACTGATATTTCTCTGCATTTATTTGAATAGCCATCGTCCTGGACACAGCCGATTTCGGCAAAGATCAAGAACAACACAGATACTTAACAGATGGCAGGGAGCCAGAATAAGGTCTGGAATGTATAAAATCAAAGAGTTCATCCCTGACATCCCTGACTGTTGATTTACCATGTTCTCAGTAGGCAAGTGTCAACATCAGTAGTTCACACTCCAGGGCTGTCAGGGTGGCTCAGTGGGTTAAAGATCCAACTTTTGATTTCAGCTCAGGTCATGACCTCAAGGTAGTGAGATCGACTCCTGTGTTGGGCTCCATGCTGGGCGTGGAACCTGCTTAAGATTGTCCCTCTGCTTCTCTCTCTCCATCTCTTAAAAAAAATATTGCACACTCTGTATAGCGGCTTTCACTTTCTATGCACATTTAAGCTAATCATCTGGTAAACTGCATAATATGAATTTCATTTTTTTTCTGATCTATTTGCTCATCTATATACATCTTGAATAAAAGAAACACTTAAAGGGTAGTTTTACAGGACTGGGTGGACCTAACTAGCAATTAAACAGAACCTAAAGCAAACACGTTACAGCTTTAGCAGAATGGGGACAGGGGGCTGTCAAGTTGTGTTTCCTTTCTTTCTGGGAAGGTAAATCCTGTCAGGAGGGCACTTAAGCGAGGAATAAAGTCAAGTCTCCTATGTGTGTGCTCTGTCATCTCTCCTTTCCTTTCCCCCTCCCCACCTTGAACGCCTCCGCTCCTTTTCCTCCTCCTTTCCTTAGTTCCTTCTTTTCCTCCCCTTTCTGCTTTCTGCATCCTTCCATTCCTATAAATCTAGCCCGTGGAGCCAACACATGCATATTTTCCTTCTTTTCTTTATTTTCCTTTATGCCTAATGAAAAATGCCCAAAAAGGAGAACTGTATGGGAGCTGCTGCTATAGACAGGGTCCAGTCCCACATCCCTGAAATGATGTTCTGGGGTGCAGAACTTTTGCTGAGTTGGACACACACGGAAGCACTAAGATAACAGGGTACTCAGATGATACTGTCTGGTGAACTGAAGTGAGGCAGCTGCAAGTGAGAAGGATGAACATACGCTTTAAAGATGTACTGAAGCATGGAGATGAGCAATCTGGCTTGGCAGGAGCTCCCAGGTAATAGCTGATGCAGTCACAGAGAATGACCTGATACTTAGGAATGGCGAACCAGATTTCAGATGAATGGGAATGTGTGGTTGCCGGTACTGAAAGTCTGAAAGATGGATTGTGTTTTCTAATGTGGAATTCTCTCTCAGTTATCGATCTCTCTTAGCCATACCAGGATCGATGTAAGTAGTGTCAATCTTGAAAAAGTTGGGTAATTTGAAGATGGCTTAATGTATTACCCAAGTGACTTTCAATAAAAAGTATGAGCTATAGCGCTCTGGAAACATTGTAAAATAAGCACCGTAATCCTGCAAGGAAGGAGAGCTTTTGGTTTTTTATTTGGCATGTAAGATACAGTTGTGTCCAACTCTCAAATTAGATGGACAGATGGATATGAAGGAACATATGTAGAAAATTGAGAATTATGGCCAAGTATTCTGAAAATGCAGACAGCATGATGGACTTTCCGCTGCACTATTCATATATGGAAGACAACTCTTGGGTGGGTGGGTGGGGGGATTTAAGAAAGTACATGGAACTCAGGGACAGCCATTGAACCTGGGCCCTCAGGATGGAGCAGAACGTACAACTTGGAACAGGATAGTATGTGGTGTGTTGACTTATTTTCTAAAGCAAAATTAGAGGAAGTTTGAGCAAGTATCTTATAGCCTCTCTATCTCTGAAGAGAAATGCAATATTGTTGTTCTTAGATATTCCTAGTACATAATACCCAGAATTCTTTAAAAAAAAAAAAAGAAAGAAAGAAAGAACTTTATACTAAAGGGGCACCTGGGTGGCTCAGTCAGTTAAGTGTCTGACTCTTGATTTCAGTTCTGGTCATGACCTCAGAGTCCTGGGATCGAGCTTTGCATGGGACCCCATGCTTAGTGGGGAGTCTGCTTGTTTTCCTCTGCCCTTCCCCTGCTCCTGTGTGTGCTCTCACTCTCATTCTCTCTTTCTCTCAAATAGATAAAATCTTAAAAAAAAAAAACTTTAGTGCAGATCTTTAAAAAATAAGAACATTTCTCATATGGTTTCAACAGTGTGGTCACAGTAAACACAATTTAGTAATTCCTTAATATCTTCTCTGTCCTGCCCACGTTGAAGTCATTCTCTTTGTTCAAAACCCTTTGCTTTGTTTTTAATGGCAGAAACATTTGAAAAAATAAATAAACAAAACCCTACTCTGTTACCAAAGAATATCATACTTTCTGGACTTGTCTATTTCTTTGTAGGGACATTTTTTTGCACTTCCCTACTTTTTGAATTTCCAATGCTTTGGAAGTTATCTTTAAAGTCTTGAGTTAAAATCAAGCATTTATAATTAGTATATGTTAGAAGTGATATTGTATACCACATGATGCATCCTATCAGAAGACACAAAGTAACTAATGTCTCATTAGCAACGTTGATGTTTACCACTGGATTAGATGTATGGCTAATGTATCCCTCCAGTACTCTGATTTTTTCCCCGTGTGACAAGAGAGTAATCAGTTGGGTGTTATTTTGCCCCTCATTCAATCATACAGCTCCCCATCAAAAATTCATTTAATGGGCTTAATGCCCAATGATAAGTCTTTACCAAATCAAAAATTCTATGAATGGTTGAAAAATTATTTCCTAGTTTACCATGGGGTTTTTTTGGCATATGAATCTACTTTTCTCAATAAAATATTTTTATACAGACAATGTGCAAATCACTGAAGATGCAAATGCATGTCTCTAATAGATAAAACCTCCACATTATAGAAACTGATTAGTCTGTGGCACTGGCGGGCAAACACAAAGTAATTGCTAAAGAGTTTCAATAGCAAGGGATCATTTAGGGTGCTGCCTGCTGGAAACCCCATTCCGAGGCCAGAAAGTAAACTGAGCTTTAAAAAATTTGATGACAGGGGCACCTGGGTGGCTCAGAGAGTTAAGTGTCTGCCTTCAGCTCAGTTCATGATCCTGGGATCCTGAGATTGAACATTACTCCCACTGAGCAGGGAGCCTGCTTCTTCCTCTCCATCTGCCTCTCCCCCTGCTTGTGCTCTATCTCATTCTGCTCTATCAAATAAGTAACTAAAATATTTTTTAAAAATAAAAATAAATTTGATGACAAACAGAGAAGAGGGAGGAGGGTTTTTGGAAGGCAGGATTGTGTGAACTAAATTGAGAAAACTAGTAACGTTCCTCATTGATAATAATAGCTGTGGTGGGGATCTCTGGGTGGTGCAGCGGTTTGGCGCCTGCCTTTGGCCCAGGGCACAATCCTGGAGACCCAGGATCGAATCCCACATCGGGCTCCCGGTGCATGGGGCCTGCTTCTCCCTCTGCCTGTGTCTCTGCCTCTCTCTCTCTCTCTGTGTGACTATCATAAATAAATAAAAATAAATAAATAAATAAATAAATAAATAAATAAATAAAAGCTGTGGTGAGGGGAGCATGGGGTTCTATCATGCTTTCTACCGGAATAACCATCCTTTAAGGTAGAATTTTTCTTCAACAGCTGTGGTTAATTTAATTCCCTGAAACATAGCTCCTGAGGAAAATACAGTATATTTAATTACTTCCCTTTAATTACCAATTTTAAAGTAAGTAGATGATTTAATGCCAAGGCATATTACTCCAAATATTAGTCTGATAGTATAGCAAAGGAATCCAACTTTGGACACATATAGCTGTTGGTTAACATAAGTCAAAAATGTCTTTTGTAAGGAGGATTTTATTTTATTAAATTTATTTATTTATTCATGAGAGACACAGAGAGAGAGGCAGAGACATAGGCAGAGGGAGACTGATGCGGGACTCCGTCCCAGGACCTGGGGATCACGACCTGAGCCGAAGGCAGACACTCAACCACTAAACCACCCAGGTGACCCAAGGTAGAGTTCTTTTTTTTTTTTTAAGATTTTATTTATTTATTCATGATAGTCACACAGAGAGAGAGAGAGAGAGAGGGGCAGAGACATAGGCAGAGGGAGAAGCAGGCTCCATATAGGGAGCCTGACGTGGGATTCGATCCCGGGTCTCCAGGATCGCACTCTGGGCCAAAGGCAGGAGCTAAACCACTGCGCCACCCAGGAATCCCTGTAAGGAGGATTGTAAAGTTCTGGCCTGACAACACAGTGAGAAACACTTAATGCAAAACTCTGCCAATTACTCAGGCTTCCATTGAAAACAGTTTCAGTTTCCAGATTACAAATACAAGACACCTAACTAGGATAAGAGATGCGTATATGCCAGTAGCTATTGGATATGTGCTTTAAATATTTATATAGAATGATCACAAGTCCAAACTGGGGTGAGATAGTCTGAGTTTATACCAGGTGCCTCTTGTAAAGTAGAAACTCTGTTTCTGTCTGTTTCTTCCTATGTAGGAAAGAACTCAGTTCTTCCCTACTGTGTTTCTATCCTTTGTCTCCTTTACTAGTCACACAGAACACTTTTGACGCATCTGGTTACCAAATGGGTGGAACTTTTTCCCTACATGGAGCCATTCTCTGTGACACCAACTCAGTGTCCTACAATTTCACTCAATTCTGACACTATCTCGAGATAGTATCAGATCCCACAGTTTAAGAACTCAGTGCCACAAGACTGACCCACCTTCCACTTCAGATGCTAATCAAAAGCAATAGTCCCTCATTACCCACAACTTCTGTTCAATTTGGCTACAATTGGAGGTTCCAGCTTCTGTCCCTGTTCAGATGGGGTACACCAGTCTGGATGTGTTTCCCAGTCTGGAAACTCACCGATCCCCCTGCTCTTGGGATTTATTGAGGCTTGCTCACATACACATGATCAATTATTAACTTCATTTTCAGCCCCTCTTGCCTGTCTGGTAGATAAAGGGTAGGGCTAAAAATTCTAACCTTCTAATCATGGCTTGATCTTTCTGGTGATCAGCCCCCAACCTGGAGCCATCCATGAGCCCACCAAGCATCTTCAATAGAACAAAAGATGTTCTTAATGCTCTTCTCACTTAGGAAGTTCCTAAGTACAAAGACTCAGGAAGTACATTATATATATATATATAATTATAATATATATTATATATATTATTATTATATATATAATATCCTTACATGATTATTATTTTTTAAGTAGGCTCCATGCCCGGAATAGAGCCCAACATAGGGCTTGAACTCACAACTTTGAGATCAAGACCTGAGCAGAGATCAAGAGTCAATTGCTTAACCGACTGAGCCACTCAGGCATCCCTGGAGTTCCATTGATTTGATGAGTATGAGTTATTTTTGAATTGTATCAAATGTCTATAAATTGCATAATCTTTCAACACCAGTTCATTCTTTAGCCCATGTCTCTAAAAGGTCTGCTCACAGAGAAGGCTAAGTCTTGGCCTAATATTGTCAACTAAAGAGAAAACAGAATTATTTTAGCACATGTTTAGGGTAAATCCTCTTTTGTATCTTCACAGTAGCATTATGAGGGCAATCATTATTGTCCTGCTTTTAGCTGAAAAAAGTGTGGCTCAGATAAAGTAATTTGCCCAATCATTCATGATTAATAATAGCAGTGCTCCCACTTCATGTATTCCAGTTGGTATCTACTCATTATGATCATTTAAATGAAATTTTCTTAGACATTTTTAAGTTATACCCAAATTCTCCCCCATTGTCCACCCCTCCTCCTTCTCTTCCTTCCTCTCATCTCCCTCCTTTTTTACAATTTCATTGAGATTCCATGAAAAAAATAAAAAATGTACAACATGTTGAGTTTTAATAGATGTATACATCTATGAAACCATCAGCGCAAATAACATTTTCAGAGCTCCCTCAAATATTTTTGCACCATTTTATAAATCAGCGCTTTCTCACCACTGTCTCCTGGCCTTCACTAAGGAGGCTATTATTTTTTACCATTATGAGGTTGTTTTCATTTTAAAGAATATTATATGAAAGGAATAATAGAGTAAGTAGTCCTTTCTCCTTCCATTCTCTTTTTTTTTTTACTCAACATAATTTTTGAGAGTCCTCCATTTTCTATGTATGTATATCCAAATTTGTTTTTATTGATGATTAGTATCCTACTGTATGAATATATTACTCTTCGTTTATCTCTTTTAGATTTAGGGTACAAATAAAACTGCTATAAGCATTTGTACACAGGAGTTTTATAAAAAATGCTTTCATTTCTCTTGGCAAATACTTGAGTATTTGGGTAAATACTTGAGAGTAGAATATCTGGATCATATGATAAGCATATGTTTAACTTTCAAAGAATCCATCAAACTGTTTTTCAGGGTGGGTATGATTTTACTTTCTCACTAGCAATATTTAAGAGTTCCAGTGTGTCCTGTCTGTGTCAACACTTGATGTTCTCCATCCTTTTCATTTTAGTCTAACAGGTATGTAGTAGAATATCATTGTATTTCAAGTCTCATTCTTTGATGACTAAAGATGTTGAGCATTTTTTCATGTGTTTAGGCACTTGTGTATCTTTTTCTTTGGTTAATATCTGTTCAATTTTTTTTTTTAACTTTTTTAAGTTGGGTTATTTATCTACTTGAATTAAAAGGGTTTTTAATGTAATATGCAATACATATGTACCAAATGTTTTCTCCCAGTCTTTTCTTTGATTTTTTTTTTCATGGTGTCTTTTAAACAGCAGACATTTTTCATTTTAATCCCTATCAACTTTTCCTTTTAAAACCCTTTAGCTTTTGGGTTTTAAGAACTTTTTCTACCACAAGGCCAAAAAATGTTTCCCTGAGGTTTTCTTCTGGTAGTTTTGTAGTTTTAGGCTTTACATTTAGGCCTATGATCCATTTCAAATTAATCTTTGTGCATCATGTGGTATAATGGTTGATTTTTTTTTTCCCTATGTGGATATACAATTGATCCAGCACCGCTGGATTTTGATTTCTCCTACTGAATTGTTCATGAAATTTGTCAAAAAAAATATGTTGACATATGTTGACATATGTATTTGGGTTATTTCTGGAATATCTATTGTTCTGTTGATCTACCTGCCTATCTTTTTACCAAAATCAAACTGTTGTGATTATTTGTTCTAGCTTTACAGAAGGTGTTGAAGTTGGGTGGAACAAGAACTTCAATTTTGTTATTTTTTTTTTTAAATTGCTTTGGTAAGGACCCCTCGTACACAGTTGGTGGGAATGGAAGCTGGTACAGCCACTGTGGAAACAGTATGGAGTTTACTCAAAGGATTAAAAACAGAATTATCTAACCATCCAGTAATTCAGTAATTGTACTCATGAGTATTTACCCAAACAATACAAAAACATATAAACACTAATTTGAGGAGAGATCTGTACTCGTATGTTTATTGAAGCATTATTACAATAGCCCAATTGTGAAAGTAGCTCAAGTGTTCATTAATAAATGAATGGATAAAGAAGATATGGGGGAGATAGATAGATAGGTGTAGGGGATATATATGGATATATATATATATGGATATATATATGCACACACATAAAGATGTGGGGGATATATATTATATATATAATAGAATATTAATCAACCATAAAAAAATGAAAATTTGCCATTTGCCACAACATGGGTGGATCTAGAGAATAATGCTAAGTGAAATAAGTCAGTCAGAGTAAGATAATTACCATGATTTCACTCATGTGTAATTTAAGAAACAAAACAAGCAATTACAACAAAAAGGGACAAACCAAGAAACAGAATCTTAATTATAAAGAACAAACTTCTGGTTACTAGAGAGGAGGTGGGGGCAGGGGATGGGTGAGATAGATGACAAGGATTAAGAGTGCATTTAATTGGGATAAGCACCAAGTAATATACTGAATTGTTGAATCACTATATCATACACTTAAAACCAATATAACACTGTACATTAACTATACTAGAATTAAAATTCTTAAAAATTCCTCTGGCTATTTTATTTCCACTTTTGCATTTTCAGATAAATATTAAGCTTGTCAATTTCTGCAGAAGTGACCATAAGGATCTGCACTGAAAAGTTCTGGCCTTTTAGCAACCACATAAACTGCCCACAGGTAAACAAGTTTCTTAATAGCCAAGTTACTGTGATATGAACTCCAACACGGCTTTG
The DNA here is from genome assembly GCF_003254725.2 of Canis lupus dingo. Taxonomy (NCBI): domain Eukaryota; kingdom Metazoa; phylum Chordata; class Mammalia; order Carnivora; family Canidae; genus Canis; species Canis lupus. The sequence continues at coordinate 31,059,115 of NC_064258.1, read as the reverse complement.
AAAGCCTCTGTCAAGCACTAGCCCAAACAGGTAAAGAGAGGCAGGTTTTCACTGCTACTTTTCAGCTGCAAACTCAGTGAAGCACATTTTAACTACTTTGAAAGCCCAACAGTTAAAGCAACTTTTTTAAAGGAAAGAACTGATACATTGGAAGTTAAGATCGTTATCGTTGCACATTAATTTTTTTGTATAAATCTATTTCTTCAAGACTTGAAGAACTCAGTTTTCATAATTATTCAATCAATATAAGCTGAAGGAAAAAACTCCACCAGAATCCCAGAAGCAGAAATAACATTACGATGCTAATACAGTCAGTAGGAGGCCACAGTAATCCAGATTATCATACATAACTGTCTCATGGAAACTAATTTGACTTTTATTGTGCTGCTAAATGAAATTATTACATGATCTATAGATTATTGAGCCCTGTGGCAATGCTGGAGAATGAGAAGCTGTGCTGCATCTTTTCCTTTGATGGTTGCAATGTTTTTAAAGCACTTTACACATTAAAAGTGAGTAAAGAAGACTATAATACTCAGAAACAACACAGTGACTAAATAAATTACTTGCCAGGAACCATAAGTATGGCACGAATAATGCAGCAAACAAAGCATTTTTTCATTAACCATGTGTACCCTACGGAGACAAGGAATTGAAAGGAACTCGCATGTGAGAGCTCTCTAATTGTGAACTCAATTGCCCAGGACAATGCCCCCAGATGATCCTTAGGCAATCCCTGAATGGACTTTGAATATTCCTGAGAATTTGTCATTTTACTTGATGGCTTCAGAAACACTGACCATGGAAACTTGAGGACTTTGAAACCATTGGAAATGTTGTAGCCTGATTAAGTCCATTGTTTATTTGAGATAATTTAGGGCAAAAGAGAATATTTGTATTGGGGGATAATAAAGTATTCTTCATACAGGAGCTATACTTGAACAGGAATTGTGGAGGAATTGGCATTTGAATCATAACAGGCTATCAACATTGGCTCAGATTAGTACTAGCAACTAAAATTTCGTGTCCCTTTGGAGTTCCTCTCTGGATCCACTTCCCAAATAGAGTTAGCACCCTTGGTACTATTATGAGAACCTCTGTACTTTAGATCATTAGTGGAGCATTTGTCACATTTATTGCAGATAAGGCTTTAATACACATATCTTTCCTGCCATCTTGAAAGCTTGGTGGTTCAGTGTCTGTGTTACTAGATTATGCAACCCTATCCTCTGCCTGGGTATACCAACCTAGCAGGCAATTCAGGCCTATTACTGAATATTTTACTTATTGACAGCAACCCTCCACACAACTCCAAGTCCTAAAACCATCCAGGGTGACTTCAATGTCATTACATTGCCTGGTCTATCAGTTGCCTCATCTCTAGAAGTATTTACACCTACTCCACTTTGGTTACCTGTTCCTAAAGAAATACCCAGGACCTGGCCACTACTTGAATTCTTTTCAGAACTACAAATTCAAAACTATCAACCTAATAGCTATACCATTCCTTTCCCCTCACTTATTTTTTGTGTTGTTGTTTTTTTTTTTTTCCCATGTAATCCTGCTGCAAGCTTTTCAGCTTATAGTTTTGTTATATGTGAAAGCCTTTACATTCTTCCAAACCTCCAATTTTCCAATTTCATCATCCAGCTAAGGGTTCTGAGGTTTGTTTTGGTAGCATGCTTTTCTTCACTGTTCTTTTTTTTTTTTTTTTATCCTTCCTTTCAGCCCAGTGTCAACGTAGAAAACCCTTTACTGCCTTCTTTACCCACAGCTTTTCCCCAGTAGCCTAGCATTACTTGGTACAGAAAGGCAACTTGAATTCCATGAACACTCCTAATTCCCAGCTTCAAAAGGCTCTCAATATGTCTCTGGTTGACTCATTCTCCCACCTTCTAAAACAACCATTTCACACTTTATTCACCCATTAAAATTCCAACACACTCCTTCACCTCTCACTGTGATTTGATCAGTTTCCAGTTTTCCAGAGCAATAGAAGCAAACTGACAAAAGATCTCATCTTTACAATGACAAATATCCAATTGTTTACCTTTGTACCTATTTTCTTCCCCCTTCTGATAAAGTAGACACTATGCCTCCTCTTATCTAAGACCAGACAGTTCATCTACCTGTTTATTGAATTCTACCTGTTTACCACTTCTTAAAAACTAGATTTTTTTAAAGATTTTATTTATTTATTCATGACACACACACACACACACACACACACACACACACAGAGGCAGAGACACAGGCAGAGGGAGAAGCAGGCTCCATGCATGGAGCCCAACACGGGACTCCATCGCAGGACTCCAGGATCAGGCCCTGGGCTGAAGACAGCACTAAACCGCTGAGCCACCAGGGGCTGCCCTTGACAGCTTCTCTTTAAATATATTTCATTGCTTCTTTGATTCAAACCTTTTCTCTGATATTAACATTATTAAGTATCTCCCATACTAATAAAAATTCTCCCTGGACCCCCAAGCCCTTCAAACCTCATCTCTTCTTTTGCTGACAAACATTTCATTTCCATTCCCAATCTATTACTCAGATAAAAATCTAAAATCTAATATTTCCCAACCACTACATTGAAAAAGCTATTACTAGAATCCTCAATAAAAGCCAGGTTACTTGGCTTCTCAGTGGAATTTGATAGAGTTCTCTACCATCAACTTCTTGAAACCTTCTTCCATTGGCCTTTAGAATTCCTGTCTTTGCTTTTTTTTTCCTGCCTCTTTGGTCACTCTATCTAGGCTGCTTTGAAGATTTGTCTTCCTTAATATGGCACTGTTTTCTTAAAGTTCAGAATCTCACCTTCCTTTATATCACTTGTGGATTTTATACTACCCCATGCTCTTTAGTGGCATTAATATATCCATGACCTTCAGCACAAGCCTCTCTTCTGAGCTCCAGACCCATGTATAAAACTGCCTACCCAATACCTCTACCAGGATAACTCAGATATGCTTTAAATACAACATAGCCAAAACTGATTTCATGATTCACTGTCCATGTGCAGGAACAAACATCTGGTTCCTCGTCAGTGCCTTTGTCTGAGAAGGCTGGCATCAATCCCCAACTAGTTTATATAAGTCACAGTGCTTGGGGCAACCTTGACTCTCTTCATCAGCCTACATTTTTCTCACTGAGTGCCATTCAAAGCCTTTTTGCCGTGGGTATCTTTCAAATTTTCTTCCATCTTTCCATCATCACAGGCACTAGACTACCCAGGCTACATCCTCTCTTACCTGGTACCCTATAATGACTTATTACTAGGTCCCCCAAATCTAGAATTTATTTTCTGAAATGAAGCTAGGTTGATTATCTCAAAATATAAAATATGATTGTGTTTCCCCAATTCCATCCCTGTCTAAAACTCTTTATTATTTCCCTTTGCATTAAGGACAGAGAAAACAAATGTCCTTAAAGGACAATGTGGTGAAGTTCCTGACCAGCTCTGGAGCCTCATTCTCTGGAATCCTGTCATACTGGCCCTCCTAAAATTCCTCCAAAGCACAATGTTCCCTTCTGTAATAGGAACTTGACATATGTAGTTCCCTACATCTGCATGTTCCTCCTCTCTTGGTTGTTGAATAAATTCATAATCACCCTGATGTCTACTCAGCCACCACTTCCTGAGAAAAAACTTTCCCAATTCCTAGGCTAGGTAAGAATTCTTTCCTTGCAAGGATTTATCTCATTTTTACCCATACAAAGTGGCACTAGTTACTTTGGTCTATTCCTAACTCCTCTCCACTGCTGCACAAGATTGTACACACCATGAAATTTGGACATTCTATTTATGACTGGCCTTTAATCCTAAACACATATTTTGTTGTTGTTGTTAACAGATAGATGGCATTATGAACGAATAGATGGATCAATAGGAAAATTTAGGAAGCAAAACAGCTTGTTCAAATTATGAACAATAAATTAGAAGACAGTATTTTTCTATTATTTCTCATGCTTCTTACATTTTGATCAAGAAACATTTATTAGTATCTTTATATCTCTTAAATTTTTTTCTAGTAAAAAAATTTTGTATTTGATTGTCGTTTTGTTTTGTTTTTTACCTTAATTCTTGGGCTTTTTATATTCTATTCTAGAATTATCTACCTCCCTAAACCACCTAATTTTCAATTCAAAACACAGTGTCTCATAACAGGCAAGAAACTTTATTACTTAGTCTAATGATAATAGTTTCCTTTTATTTAAAGGTTTGATATTCAATAACAGTCATGTTCTGAAAAAGGGGAATTGTGATAATTTATTTTAATTCATCTCAATAAATATCCCACACCTACCATGTGTCACAGTTTGATTGCGAGACTATGGAAATGAACAGGACAGACACTTGTTCTACTGGTATGAAGTTGTTAACATAAAAGCTGGCGGTCCAGAGATAAGAGTTATATTAGAAGTCATGATAATCATTTTATTGTAATTAGTTAATTACTTTGTTGCTTGAGTTCCCTGGGCCATTCTAAATGCTTAACTGATTAAATAATACTGACCAAGAATGGCTCCTTGACAGGACAATCCACATTCACAATAGTGATTTTAATAAATTTGGGAGTCTTCAAACAAATTGGATAAATAATTATCCATGACCAGAGGACGATGAATATGACTTTAATTAAGGAACTTTCTAATAATCATTCATTCTTCATGATAACTCTTTAGCTTAAAGCCTGTATCATAGCCACAAATTGTTTTAAAAAAATATGAAGAAATCCAAGGGGGAAACAGAAAGTATGTATAATATCCATAATACCCTAAGCATAAGACAGAGTCTGTTACTTTAAGCAAATTAAATTTTGTCAGAAGCAAGACATTAAAGAACAAGTGGCTTAAAAGATCAGAAAACTTGAAAGCAATACAACCTACTCAATGAATCTTTCTCCTAGCATTTGCTTCTTAAAAAACTATATTTCCTAAAGAAGTGGTTCCTTTTTCTCCAGGTTTTATCCATTATTACTTTTAACACTGAGACCTTGGGGAGTATGCTAGAGACAAAATTAGATGATCTGAAAACCTCAGCACCAGGCAGGATAGTAGCTCAAATCATCTCATTTAACTGAGTAGAACACTTCTGAGCCAGGCACCATGATTATCCCATTTTGTTAATGAAGGATAGTGAGATCCAAATAAATTAAACGACTTACTAAAGATGACACAGCTGGTAGGTGATGGAGCCAGGATTTGCAACCATGCTATCTGACTCCTGTACCATTATCCTGGTACACTCTCTTCCAACAAAGTGATTCCTTAAAATGAATTAAAATTCAAATAAGTGAATAAAACAGATTTTAGAAGGATGGAGGCACAGAGCTTAAGAATCGAATAGATTTCACACTCTAAAAAGTTGGAGGAACCCCCACCTTCCTCCTTCCTGATGAAAAAGAATGGCCATCCTGGTACAATAAGAATAAACAATTTCTGTTTCTAATGACTCAGTAGCCGCAAAGTGGGTTTCAGATTACCTTTTCCCTTTTCCAAAGTTCTAACTAAATTTGTGAGATTACTAAATCAAACTTTCTGAGCCTTCTCTGTTGTTTGGGTTTGGGTTTTTTGTTTGTTTTTTTTGTTGTTGTTTTATAAAAATGATTGTTACCTTTTGCCATAAATCTAAAATTTATCCCTTGCAATGGAAGCAAGGGAAAGCATATTGACGAGGGTGGAGTTACACAGGGTTGAGAACCATAAAATGGGGACAATCACAGCCAAGAGAGTGCGAATTTTAACAGCCTGCTCAGGCCTGTATTAAAGGGCAAAATCCCATATATCACAGAGAGTATTCTTATCACTCAGAGGGGCAGTTTTGAAAAGGACAACTTGGCTAGAAATGAGAGTGGGGGAGGTAATGCCCAGGTCATCTGCTATCATTAACTGGTTGTTCATTTGGGCTACTACCCTGGCTGGTGCTGAGGTTTTCAGATCATCCAATTTTGTCTTGTCTTTGTGTGTGTGTGTGTGTGTGTGTGTGTGTGTCTTTTTATTTCTTTTTGGTCACCAATGAACTCTGTTTGGTGCTCATCCCACAGGGAGGATAATGTTACTTGAAGATTATCTACTTCTCCAGGCATCTGTGGGTGCTCTCATTAACTACTGGCTCATTCTTGATGAAACAAAGCAATATACATACACACATGAGTGTTCCCAGTGTTTGTACCACAGTCTTCTGGACATGGTAGCTGAGGACTACAGTTTGAGGGAAGAAGGGAAAGAAGGATGTGTATGGTATTTACGGTTTGGCATAGGCATAACTTCATCATAAGCATTCAGCTTCCTCATTAAAATATCCTTTATTTACCTCCCCACGGGGACACTTTAGTAGCACAAAAGTCTCAGACTATTTCCTACATTGTTCTCTTCCTGTTTTCTCCCTTTCTTATTTCTTCTTTCCCTCTCCTTCTCACAAACCCAAAACAAAACAAAAGAAAAAAAAAAAAACACGGAAGGAAGAATAAAGGATGGAGAACAGAGGAAAGGAGAGAAGAGAGAATGAATATACAGTGACCAGACCTCATAAACAGACTTCTGATCTACAACTTACAGCAACCTGACCAGAAACCAACCTCTTGCTGGCAATGAACAGGCCGGAAAGCCAGTCTATGACAAGTCAGGACTTGGAGGAAGTAAGACGACTGTCTGTCTCTAATAACAGCACAGCAAGGTAAAGAGATAACTTCTATAAAAGTCAACCCCAAATGGCCAGCATTTGATTAACAGCTGACAGCTTTCCTAATGTTTGTCCATAAATTTGTCTCTGCTGCCACCTTAGCACCAACCACAGAGAGTTAAACATATCCTATAACCAGTTATATAAGATGCCCTACTTCTAGTGAGCCCACCACAGCTTCTTCATGCCAACAGCCTCCAGTTACAGCCCACTTAAAGTTTCCCTTTCTTCCACTATAAAACTGTCCTGACACCCTGCCTACCTCTGAGTCTTTGCTAAAAGACTATTGACATGGCTAACTCAATTGCTCTAGCAAACTCTGAATATATATGCTTTGCTTTCCTCATTGGTTGGTCTTTGTTTATTTCCATGGGAATAAAAAAGAAGAAGGAAGAAAGAAAAAAAATTCCATTACTGCTACCTTTTTATCTTTGGTTACATTCTCTTCATATACAAATAAGTTATCAGTTTATTGAGAGTGGTGATTATGTTTTACATGTTTGTGTCCTTCAACACCCCTAAAATCTCCTTGGTTTCTAATGTAATAGATAATGAATGATTTTTATTAATTAATAACTGAAAGAAATCACCATAGTAAAGTGCAGATCGAAAGAACCTCATAGGAATTTTGATATAATGTCCATTTCAAATAGGAGAGCTGCAAAAATGTAAAGTCTAGCTCAAAATATACAACTTAGCCGTAACTTTACAAGACTCCTGAATTTTTTTCTACTACATTATGCTATTTTTCATAGTGAAAACAAGCTCTGAACACATATTGAATTGTATATGTCTTTATCTCATATACTTCAATGAATTTGTTCATAAAAGGGAAAAAAGTACCCCAGTTTATATACCTGATATAAAAAGTAATATTTTCAACATTATGGTTTATTTAAAATGAGGTAAACTTTTGTGATCCTGTTGCTAAACTCGTTGTACCCAAACCCTAGTGAAATAATAATTAATGATCATGATGGTAATAATAGTAACACTTTTATATAGCTAAGAAGTATTTAAAAGGTAATAAAATCACAAGGATACTGAAAATAGTAGAAAATAAGTCATTGGATGGGAGATTCTGAACCTTTTTTTTTTTTTTTAAGACAGCCAGTAGAACCAATGTAGAGAATCAGAGGATTTTAAAGAGCTCTTATTAAGTTATATTTATATTATATTAGAAACTAAGACTGATGAAAAGATTTAAATATTTTTTAAAATATTGGTAATCCATTAAATTAGCACAGAGTAATTTTGTAAAAAAAACTATATTTTCAAAACAAAAATTTAATGAAGAATGACATTTTACATTTTTGTAAGTCCCTTATATGTGGCTTCATAGACAACAACTGGATTCTCCTAATTGCTTTTGCACTTAATCTGTTAGGACTTGGCTTTTTGGTTGCTTATATATGAAGAAAGCTGCCCTCAAGTAGACTTGTAATTGAAGAAGGGAGGGATAATTTAATAACCTTTTAGATTATTGTAGTCATCTTTGATACTATACCAAAACTCAAAATCATTGTTTAAAGTTTAGTTGCAGTGTGGAATCAAAGAGTATACCAATGAGCTTTTCATTCTTCATGACATGAAAATCCATTGCTCTATCTTGTGCTATGAATAGATCTTTTATTCATGAATTATTGTATAATGTGTAAATGAGTCATTCAGAAAATATTGGCTCAGGTAGTTATACAGATATTCTAAATATCGACACAATTATACAATAATAAAACTTGCACTTGTAAATATGACCACTGATCTGATCAGAAAAGTTGTTTAGAATCTAGAACCATTAAGCTCTGGTGGTAGATACAACTTTTCCAAAATTCTAACCTTAACTCAAAACTTAAATTTTATCTGTTAGTAACTAATTGTTTTTCCTTCATGTGACAGATTTCCTTTGCTTATTTTTGAGAAAATGTCTGCCAAATGCCCAAATCTGTATAATCATAGTTGGTCACTACTATAGAATGGTTATGTTTTCTCTTCCTATGATATATACAGAGATGCTGATAAACCCTTGTTAAAGTTGATAGAACAAGAAACAGGAGTTTAGGAATATTATTTGTGGTTGCACAAATAAGTAAAATTAAAAACTGACACTAAAATAGTTTTTAAAATTGAGCAGAGGAAGGAAAATGGTAGGTTGGAGTTCTCACAGTCCTGTGGTCTAAAGCTGGTGCATCCAGAAAGGGAGTTCTAACATGTTATTTAGACTTCTGGTGCTCATCAAGGGTAGAAGTAAAAACAAAAGCCACAGACATAATTTATCCCTAAATAATGGGACCAGAAATTGGGAAGGAACAGAGCTTCAGTTATTCATTTAATTCCATTCTAAGCTGCTGGAAAAGAATTCCTGCTTTTCTAATATGTGTGTTATGATTGTCGGGTTTTATGAAATGATATGATGTAATTTGAAACTATTATTATACAAATACTAAAATATGAGATAATAATTGGTCCATTGTAATAGTTGGGCTTGGAGACTAGTTTTATGGATCTACCTTATAATACCCAGCTTCTTCACAGAGATTTCTTGTAATCAGAATTGTAAATAAAAACAAGCAAACTAATGAAATACATGCTGGCATGTGTAGGGGGGTGAAGCACTCAATTCTATAACACTGTGACATGCTTCAACAAAATAGATTGGACTGATGGATAGTTAGAGGGCTGCATTAGTGGATAGCATTAAATAAGTGGAGTAAAAGGTTAATTGTAAAATCCAGGTAGTGTATGGGTGTTCATCCTACAACACTGCAACTCCTCCATATATTTAAATTTATTCAAAGTTTTTGAAAAAAATGCCCACAAACACTTGAAAAATAATAAAATGAAATCCCTGTCCTTGCTCTTGACAGATTGTTTATGTCAATTGTAGGCTCTCTTCAACCAAGGATTCAAGAAACTCCCCCTTTTAGTGTTGGCAAAGGAGAAATTCCAGGTCTGAGAGAAGGAAATAGTGCTCTTACAGACTGACTCCCTTTTCCTGTGGTACTTCTTTACAGGGACATTTTCAACATTTCCATTTTAGAAGCTTGCCTTGAAGGTTCTTACAATTTGTCTCTAAAATTGATTATTTTTTAAAAGATTTTATTTATTTATTCATGAGAGACACACAGAGAGACAGAGAGAGGCAGAGACACAGGCAGAGGGAGAAGCAGGCTCCATGCAGGGAGCCTGACATGGGACTCGATCCCAGGATTCCAGGATCATGCCCTGGGCTAAAGGTGGCACAAAACTGCTGAGCCACCCAGGCTGCCCTCTAAAATTGATTCTTGGCACAAACACTACATAAAGTTTTTTTGGCCTTAGGGAGTAAATATTTAATTTTTCTATAAAATCTGAACATACCTATTTGACCTTTGTTGTTGTTATTGTTTTCTTGAGAAACTTTAAAATTTAAGACCTGCTTATGAAATAATTACCAAGAGACTCTCAGAATCTCAGAATTAGGGGTCAGGGGGTGGGGGAGGTACAAACATGCAAAAGGAATTGGTGTCATCAAGAAAACAAGAAAAATAGATTATTCAGGGCAGCCTGGGTGACTCTGCGGTTTAGCGCCGCCTTCAGCCCAGGGCGTGATCCTGGAGACCCGGGATCAAGTCCTATGTCAGGTTCCCTGCATGGAGCCTGCTTCTCCCTCTACCTCTCTCTCTCTCTCTCTCTGTCTCTCATGAATAAATAAATAAAATTATTAAAAAAAAGAAAAATAGATTATTCAGAAATTCTGGTGGTCATCACATATATCCACCTTGTGATGTCCCCTCTGGTTTCAGCTCCTCATTTTCACTATTAACCTGGAGGGACCATGGACAAACCTTTTATTTCACCAAGAATAACTAAAATTTCCCTATGTGTTGTGTCTAATTTTCCAGAAGTGCTAAATAAGAAGAAAGGAAATGAGCGTAAGGCTTTTCAAGCATCATCCATATTTTAGGATCTAACATTCAGTAATTCTACCTTAGTACTACACCTGGGTAAGGACTTCATTTTTTTTCCTCCAACCCTGCTTATTGTGACATCCAATTCTACAAAATGAGCAGAGAAATGTTGGTTCCGGATATGCCACAGTTTTAATAAGGCTGGCATTTTTTGTAAGCACTAAGCAGGACCACAGTAGAAAATCCTGCAGCATCTCAGCCTTTATCACTCTTCTTATTCAGAGAAAGGAGAATGCCAGAGGCTTGTTGTTGCTGCTTTTGTTTCTTAATAGATATGAAATTACAGAATCGCTCAGTGGTTCCTCAATTTTGCCCTTGGTCACCTGTACTTAGATGTGGAAATGTGGAAGTCTTATCTGTTAAAATGAAAAATTAAAATTTAGGAAATGAAAGGAGTAACAAAACAGCAAGGATGTGCCAAATGGCAAGTTTGACTTCCTTAAGCAATGTTGAAATAGGAGATACTTATTTTAAGTCACATAAAAGAGACTCTTTGTGGACTCTTAACTTCACACAAGATATGGTATTGAAGCAGTGATTCCATGTCAGGAATGGAATGAGTCATTTACAATGACCATAAAGGACCTCGGAAGCAAATAGCTTGCCAATACCTGAAGCTCCTCACAAACATGTAAATCTCCTCAATTAACCTCCATTTTAAAAACCAAAAAGTAAATAGATAAATAAATAAAAAGAACCAATTGAACAGTACCTCCAGAGCACTAAGGACACCAATACAATATACCATTTTTGTTTTATGAGAACAGAGGATGGGGGAGAAGGAAGGAGAGGAAGAGGGTTTGTTTACACAGGGGTGTGGACCGGGAGGGGCTGAGGGAATGGAGTCAATAATGTGTAGCAATTCACATTAAAAATATCATTTATGTTTCTAATACAGACCCAACTTCATTGCCCAAGTCCACCATAGCCCTATTGAATGTGTAAAGCCTGGTATTTATTTTCACTTTACTTTAGAAGAGATTGGATTGAGTATCCAGGGAATGATATTTCTTACAGATTTTGTATTACATTCTCACTGAGATCATGCCACCTCTCACAGTTTCTCAGTTTTAGTATCTACCAACTGGAAGGAGCCAGATTCTCCGAGGTTTAATGTGTAGTTCCAAGACATTTTGAAAGTTTTAGAACAGGGTGTGGACAGGGACTTGGGAGAGCTGAGTATTAGTCTCATCTATGACACTTCCTATCCCATGTGTCTTGAGTAGAGTTTTTACCTTCCTGGAGCCATAGTTCCAGGATTGCAAAGATACGAAAATCAATAATGAACTGCAAAGTTGTATCCTCTCTCTTCAGGAAGGATGTTATAAAGGGGTGGGCAGGATGATGATGGTGGTGAGGATCACTAACATCCATCAGGTACCTATATACCTATATTAAAGTGCTACGCTAAATCTTTTAAAAATAATATTTTGCTGTATTCCCACAGAACCCCTACAAATGAGATATCTAATGCACATTCTTACATTCAAGAGAGAGGGTATATTTCAGGACTTTCACTGATTCTTACAAATCTTTTTTTTTTTTTTTACCTCCTCCTCAGATCTACTGAGATGTCAAAATAAGTCAATGTATATAAAAATTCTTTAGGCATTGTAAAACAAAATGTAAATGTGAATTACTATTTGGATCACCAGTTAGCCCTTCATTCAAAATCTGGGGCAAGCTTTCTTCTTCTTCCCTTGATACAATTCAATCTTAATTTCATATACTCTCTAGTCATTTGAACTATCTCTCACTTCCATCTTTTCACCTCTCTTTTTAATTTCATTATATCCCAACAAAACCTGAGACATTGCTTAGCCTTGCTATTGAAATTTGAGTATCTTTATTCTCAAATTGTAAATAAAGTATAAGTAAATTGTCATGTTATTTCTCATTATAATGGAGTGAGTTTTTCAACAGTCCTAACAGCAGCTATTACTAGGCTATTTCATGTTGTATTCCCATGCAGAATGTTTATTTGAGGGGACTTTTAGGAATGACCATCATGGAAGGAAAAGGTAGGAAATGGGATTGGTCAAAGGGAGAAACTGAACTGCAGTGTCATCTTGATGGAAGTGGCAGCCAACTCTACAGAGAATTCTATAGCGGCTGTGGTATCCAAGCTGAAGTGAGGCCAGTCCTTTCCCCTCCCATATGGATCAGTCATGAGTGTGGACAGTCCCCAGAGGAAGGGGTATAAGACTGGCTCTCTTCAACAGTGGCAAGCCCCAAAGGGAGCTGACTCCTGAAGACTGGCAGCCTGCAGTAACCCCAGCAGCTGTGGTAATAAGTTCTAAAGGGGATCTAGGAAGGCCACATACCTCAGGGTGCACCACCATGGTTTAGAACACAGAAATTCACCTTAGAACAAGTCTTTGTTTAGAAAGCATTCCTTGAGTGAGCACCTTTAGTTATGGAAATGTAAATTTAGTAAACCCTGCTCTGGAGGATCTTTCTTGACCTGGAAGCTTTCATTTTTAAATATACTTTAATATGCAAAACTGATCACTGGATAAATTTGCTAAAGACCATTCTGGAGGGAAAAGGTATAGACCTTGAACTCTTCCTTTTTAAGATTTGACTGTAAGGAGACCTCTCCTATCAGCTAACATGTTCATGGAGATCTGCTGGCAGGAAAAGACCAGCAAGAATGCCAAAGGAAAACTTAGTGGACAAAAATAGTAAAGTAGTCTGATAACCCAGGCTTTTCATGGACATCAAAAGGTCATACTCAAGATGAGGTGTACGTGCTTTTCTCTTGTTAATCTGCCTCTAGTTAAGAGGGGCCCCAGCCAAGAATTGAGAAAGACAGAAGGAAAATATTTTTCCTCCCTTACAAGAGTAATAAATGTGATTAGGTAATAAAAATGGTTGCCACTTAGCAAACTTAAGTGTGCTTAAGCAGTGTAGCTGCACTACAGAAGTACAGGGATCTGGACCAATGAAAAGCAATGCAGTAGTGGGCAAGAATGCTTAGAGTTGGGTGAGACTTATTTTCACTAGTGACATCTTAGGGCCTTGTTCAAGGCAATTCAAATATTCATTTAATAAATATCTATTGAGTGTCTACAATGTAATGAGATCTCATCTAGGCACAGGGATACAGCAGCAAATAAGGCAGACATGATCTCTACCTTTAGAGAGCTTAAATTCTAGTAGCAAAGGCATAAAGTAAACAACTAAAGAAATAAAATCATTTAAGATAAGATATCCACTATGAGAGAAATAAAGCAAAATAGTTGTGCAGAGAGTGGCTGGAGAATACCCATTCTTCATGAAGACTGTCTTCTCCACTAATCCTCACTTAAGCTCCTCTGAGCCCTCTGCTCAACCACCCCTCAGCCTTGTCTCCCGTTCTTGTGGGACCTGCATCTCCTAGTCTTAGCAAGAATTCTGCTAAATCCCTTTAGGGAGAATCCCCATGCTTAATATTAAATTACTTTCAGTATCTGATCAAATTCTCACCACCCACCCCTGCTCCCTTGATGTCTGATCACCCAGGCCTGCCTTCAGCAAGAATCTTGTTGTTGGTTTAGCAAGAATGAGCACCCCCGCAACTTGATGTTTTATTTTGACAGTTCTCCATCCATTGACCCCCTCACTCTGCTCATTGGCTATAAATCCCAGCCCTCTTTTCTGTATTCAGAGGTTAGCCCATCTCTCTACCCTATTGTGATAGTTTTCATTCCTATTGCAGTAGTCTTGAATAAAAGCTTCTTTACCATTTTAACAAGTCTCAAAATATTTTTTTTTCTTTAACATTCCCCAAATATCCTCTGAAAAATATATTGGTAAGACAAAGTTGAGTTTACTGTTTATCACATCCAAAAACCAACCCTACCTCAACAGAGTTTGATAGCATCTTGAGGGAGGAAGGATATATTCTGATCTAATTTTGAGGTCTGGTTTAAGTTCAGTTCCTTCAACAGAGGAGGGGAGTATTAATTAGTATTAGATGAGGATCATAATATAATAGTTTAGGATTTGTGGACATAGACGGGAAGATTTTGAGGCAAGTAGTTGAAGAGTCTTGGGATATAAACTACTTTTCAATTCTTTTTATTAACAAGATGATAGGTCTTTCTGGAACTTCTTGTAACAAATAATAAAGTTATTTGCAGCTTCATTTCCCCAGGCAAAAGTCTACTGGAATACTAAAGTTAGGCTAATGGTGACAACAAAATAGTAAGATCATATTAATATAGACAAGGGTTAACATTTTTTTCTGTAAAGATTAAGATAGCAAATATATTTTAAATGGAAAAATAAAATATTCTTTGCTCAAGAGTCCTATGAAAAGAGGCCACAGGCTGGATTTGGCCAACAGCCCAGAGTTTGCCAACCTATGAAGGAGATGGTAAATTCTGTGGCGGTTGATAGTGTCACTCCTCAAGAAAGCTTCTTTAATTAGCATGGTCAAGAGGGTCTCAATCTCAGTGCTCCCACTCTCTGGCTAACTGACAGAGTCAGGATTACCTTACTGCACTCCGAGGAAATCCAGTGAGGTTCTTGTATTATTTGGCAATAGTAGGAGTCATTAAGGAGAAGGTACTGAACATTCTTTTAGTAATAACAAGAGATAGTGTTTAAGTGATTAATTGGAAAAAAATAAAAGTGAATGTACTTGTACCCAAAATTGTAAAGCAAATCATAGATACTATACTCAAAAAAAAAAAAAAATTATGAGCTAGATGGCTCATAGAGTCTCTATCTCTAAGAGAAAGACATACTTCTCAGTTAAAAGGTCCAGCTACATCTTCTCTGCTTCCTTTCTCACTCCAAACTTAGACTAATATAACTAGGAGAAATAATATGGAACCGCTGAATATTTTATAGGCCTGTGAAGGTCAGTCATTATAGATGTTCCTGAATGGGCCATATTCACAGGCATTTGCAGCTAATTATAAAAGAGCCTTAGAGGTGTTTGTGGAGGTAGGGAAATGGAGGGAGCCTTTCATTGAAATAGAGCTAAAACCTTGCAAATATATATAAATATTTCAGAAGCCGGGATTAGTAGAAAAATCTGCTATAGTTTAGATCCAATCTCACAGAACATCTAGCATAATCATTTGGAGAGAATAGGTGCTCAATGACCATTTGTTGACTGAAGACATAAAAGCAAGATTAAGCAATGAAAATCATGGGGTTCTACACTAAGAATTATTTTTTCCTGATTTCCCATCTAGACAGCATATGTTCTTGACAGACTCTGTTTTCAGTTTTCCTTATACCCTTTCCCATTTGGTTGTTTCATTGCTTACTACACAGCTCCTCCCTAGATGGAAAAAGAAAACTTGCATCTCTCTCTATTCCAGGAGCCGTTATGATAGGTTTAGATATAAAAGACACTGATGTAACAAGATAAAATGGGGGTTTGATGATTTCACTGATCTTTATTTTTTAGCTGTCCTGCTTTAGCAGTATAATTTCAAGGTGGTCCAAGCAATATAATTCCAAGAGAGTAAATTGCTTTATATTATGCTATCTATTTCAAGCTGAGTTAAACTTCATTCCATGGTTAGCTAGTTGCTATATGGAAGTAAATATTTTATAGTTAGTTTAATCGTCTTGCCATGTCTTCATGCAAAAGAAGAGATCATTTATCAAGCAATGGAATAATACCATTGAAAAAAGATACAGGAAAGTTTTATCTTATCTTTAGGAAAAGTGGTACTTTATGTTAATGTTTCACAACTCCTTTAGACCATTTTTTCTCTGCCTGAGATCAGACCAGAAGTGTTGGAATCCTTTATCTGTGCCTTTTCTTTCCCTCCAGTAGTGCCTCCAATCCGGTGACAACATTCCCATGGTCCATGAATGAGCTGCCCTAGCAGTACTTTTTGCCATATTAATGGAGAAAAAGACATTCTGTGTTGGAAACTGGCTTTATGATGTGCCCCTTTAAGTCCAGAGAATGTTGGTCAATCTATTGCTCTTGAAATTGATAAACTAGAATAAAGTTCATCTTTCTAGAGTTTGCCTAGAAATTCCACTGTTCCTTCATGATTGCTGGGAATAATTTGCCATTGTAGGAAAGGAAAAAGTCTTTCTTAACCCTCTCAGGGTTCCTGCCTGGACCTGAAAATTGAACTGACAAAGACAGATGAACAGGAGAAAAGCATACAAATTTATTTAGCATAAATTTTACATGACAAAGAAACCTTTGTAAGAAAATGAAGACCTGAAGAAATGGTCAAGCCTGATGATTTTTATGCAAGGTTTGATGAAGAGGAGACAATCCTAGAGAAATAGGATAGGTCAAAGAGTATAAACTACATACCCTAACCTAGGGGAAACCACGAAGACTGTTTTTTTGTTGTTGTTGTTTTGTTTTGTTTTGTTTTGTTTTTTTCAGATTTTTCTCCATGTCTCTTTGTCTTCAAAGGTAAGGGTACTTCTCTCCTCTGAACATAGGAAAAATACCTCTCACTTAAGTGTTTATGACTGTTTCAAAGGAAAAGGGTGAGGGGAATGTTGAAGTGACCTTCCTGCTCCTGTTATTTTCTCAAACTCCTTCAGCTTAAAATATACAATATGCTAAGGTCCCATATATTGAGGTAGTGTGCCCTGAACTACACCTTTGTGTTAATATTTGTCCCTAGAATCATCCCCTTTGAATAGATCTTTGAATAGCTATGAATAGAATTGACCTTAGAAATTGAGAGAATGAATTGTGGGACCCAAGGAATTTAACAAAAATCCCCTACCCCTGAACAATCAGAGCAGGACTAACTCCATTTTGTGCTACACCCGCCATCTCATGTATAACCCCCACATGACCTGCTTATTGCTTAAGGCGCTCCCCCACCCTAGTAAGCCGCTGAGCACACCCTTACCGGAAACTGGCTCATACAGGAATGTGGAGCTCCTAGTCACCAGAGAATGTAAACCCCGCCTTTTGCCCACCAAACCTGCACGCCAATTCTGACCAGAGTGATAGGCTAGTTCAAACGGTCACTATAGGGTGAATCGTGATTCAATTGGCCACCTGCGTGTGGACTGACATGACTATGCAACTTTCTGTATGTGTTACAATGCCATTGACCACTGGCCCCTATAAAGCTGCTACGCCTCTTAACCTCGGGGTCCAAGTTCCTGCTCTGCTGTGTCGGGTATACTTGGACCCAAGCTCAAGCTTGCAAATAAACCCTCGTGTACTTGCATTGGTGTCGGCTCCTGGATGGTTTCTCGGATTCGCAATCTTGGGCACAACAGAAGTTGTATATAAAATAGATTCACAGCATATACTTGTACACAAATGTTTTTAGGCGAATTTCCCAATTGGCGATGTGGAACTCTGAGCTCAGACAAGAGGTTTGAGGATGTAAAAGCTAGTGTTTTGGACTTTCTTGTTATTCTTTTGAGAGTTAAGATACATGGATAGGGTTGAACAGCATGCTGAGACATCTTCCTTTAGATTAGATAATCTCAAAAGAGGTAATATCACCCCCAAAGGAACAAAGATGAATTCTCGTAGGAGGAGAAAAAGTTATACATATATAGATAACTTTTTAAAGTATATAATGCATACTACTATTGCTTCCTCATATACTTAGTATATAATATGGATAAATATTCTTTATGTATCTACAGTACTAAAATTTCATGGAGCATGCAATTAGGAAAAAAAAAATGATCTAAGAACACTCCCTAGGGGGGAATTAAAAAAATGGGTTCAGAAATGCTGCTTTAGATAAAAGGCTGAAGAAAACTGAAAAAGAGAAAGGGTAATTAAAAATAAAAGAACCAAATTAAAATTGAGAGGAGGTGAATATGGTGTCAGAGAAGAAAAGACATTGTTTTTTTAGAGAGTGAAAATACAGAACTCATTTTCAATTAAAAGACTTAAATAGGGCAGACTAGCAAATTAAACCAGTAGCTCCAAAACGTACAGTCAGAAGTGGTACCTCTAACAGAAAGGGAGTGAAAGCCAAGAGGGCTCATTTAGTGAATTAAGTTTATGCCAGATTAATGTAGTAACATGAAATTACACTTTAAATTTATGTCAATTCTATGTGATCTGTTCCCTAAAATTCCTTCCCACTCCTGGTGCATTTTAATTGACCAAGAATGCCACCCTTGAGGGGACAGGACAGAAAAGGATCTATAGTCAGAGCCAGGTTCACGGGTGTGAGAATTGCCAGTTACACAAAGCCCTTGCTTAGAAGGACCTATGCTTGGTTTCTGTCTCTGTTGTCACTATTTTTAAGATTCTTAATCATTTTGGATAAGGGGATGTATATTTTCACTTTGCACAAGGTCCCACAAATTAGGTAGCTGGTCTTGAGTACAGTAGTAAAATAAGGGCAATCCCAGATCAGATAGGTCTAGTACTTGGAGGACACATTTCCCCTTCTCAATTTAATTTCTCAAGATATAAGAAGAAAGCTTCCCAGGAGAAGCAAATACTTCCTGTTTGGGTGCCTTAAGGGCAATGTTCTGTGGACCATTTGCAGAAACAAGATGCTGTGCCACCTTTAAATGCCAAAACATATTCTACTTGTAGAAAAGCAAGGCTACCTCAACCTGAGCCTAACTTTACCACTGGGATGTTTACCCTTTGGGGCCACCAGTTTCCACCACCACGAAGAGTTGCTGAAAAGATGTTGAAAGAAATAATCCGCTAGATAAAATTCAACAGATGTGCACCTGGCATTATTCTTTTTATCTTAAATGACACCCTCTATCATTGCTGTCTAAAATAAATAAACTTCATGAAAGTAAGACTATTCCATGCACTTCATTCCTACCAAACTCTAAAATTCTATCATGTCATCATAGAGAGGGAGAACTTATGGACAACTATGAGAGATTTGTTTTAGCAAATGTGAGATGTACTAATGAAAATTTGTGAATGGGCTAAAAAGAAGTTTCTGCCTCTGATGTTTAAAAACCTGTCTGCAAAATCAAGCTGGAGCAGCTGTTTGCACTGCAAGATGATTGTATTTTGGAAGCCGATGAACTCCAGTTGCTGGAAGTCTAAGTGTGGCAAGGGAAAAGATGAATGCTCAAGAAAAATGTCCTGAGGCCTCTCAAAGTAGAAATAAGATCCCTTTTCATGGTATCAGCCCTATTCAAAGATGTCAACAGGGAGTCAGGAAAGAGGCACTCAGCCAGTGGAGCTGCCTTTCTCCCTCAGGGAGGCTGCAGCTCTTTGCAGGTGATGAGAAGAAGGTGTGATTCTCACATTTAATGAAATCCCTGAAATGAGGCTTTCAGTTAACATCTGGTCATGAAAGAGAGATCTTGGCAGGCTATTTTCCTGCTGCTGACTGGCTGGTCGGGTCAAAGGGACTTCCTGTCCTCCTCCCCAGTCAAGGGAGCATTAGCGATGGTTTGGTTCCATTCACCCCAGCAGGGGAACCAGGCAGAGGGAGCCCACTCAAAGTTGCCAGAGACTCCTGACAGCTGGCTCCTGCCATTCTCAGCCTGCGCCCTCTAATCAGGTAGCTGTTCAATTATGTCCAATGGAGCCTAGCTGAGCAATTAAAAAGGCAAACACTTCCTGTGAACGGCATGGCTGGAGAAATTGATAAATTTGCCTTTGCTTATACCTCAAGGCACAGTGTAAGCTGTTTAAATGTTACCTGGAAGCCATAGCTTAGTTGAGCTTTAAAGAGGGCTTACTTACCTTTCTGGAAGGGAAGGAGCTGAAATCTACAAAGGCCTTGAGAAATTGCATAACAATTGACAATCATTGCAGCGCTCTCTCCCTCTCGCTTCCTCTCCCAATTAAAACTGTGTCTTTTTGGTGATCATGGCAGATATTGTTGCAATTGGTCTGATTGGCTGGTCTTCTTTAATATATTTTGCACCACCATGGCTTTCTTTTCCCTCCAGTAATTGGAGTCCCTTAGATTCCAGAACAGGTAAGATGAAGTTATTTCCTTGGTCATTTCTTCTCTCTTTTATTCTGCAATCCTTTTGCTCTCCTCTCTGATTTCTGCCCACTTCTTTTTTTTTAAAAGATTTTATTTATTTATTCATGATAGACACACAAAGAGAGAGAGAGGCAGAAGGAGAAGCAGGCTCCATGCCAGGAGCCGGATGCAGGACTCAATCTGGGGACTCCAGGATAGTGCCCTGGGCCAAAGGCAGGCCCCAAACCGCTGAGCCACTCAGGGAGCCCCATGATTTCTGCCCACTTCTAATGACCCCCAGGCTTTTCAAAACAAGAAGCTCAAAAAGAAATAGTGCAAGCAGGATACAGGGAGACAACAGAGCTTCTAGGTTGCCTCCTCTGGCTCTGGAATGGCAGTGCATCCAAGTAGCAATAGATCCTTGAGATCCTATGAGTGGAACTGATTGTAGATACGTACAGAAAGGAATGTCATTATAATTGTATCAAATCTTTAAAATAATAGTTAATTGTGACTTAAGAGATACCACATGTACAACCATATTTTTAGGAGAGGACCACACATGCATGTAAAGCAATTACTTCTTGGAAAATTGAAAAAATTGGAAAAATACCAGTGTCCAATGTAGAGGTTTAAAAAAAGGGTACAACCTAAGTATTAAGTAATAGTATCGGCTAAATAAATCACATTATGTCCATGCCATTGATTACTAATGAAGTCATTAGAGAGGATTATGAGGATGTATAGTTATTAATGTTAGTTACAATATGCTAAATTTTACACACACACACACACACACACATATACACAGGTATGCTACCTCTGAATGGTTGTATAATGGATGGGAGAAGAGGGATGGCCTTCTTTGGAGTCACACATTCAGCTCTGTTACAATTTCCTCATGACTTCATGAAGCCTTTTGCATTAGTAATATCCTTCAGGAACACCTACATACAAGATCCTAGCTCTTACTTGCTGACACAGGTAATCATGGACTGACTAGAAAAAAATGTGGAGTAATCACCTTACCTCTGGGCGTCATGTACTCATTTGTACAATGAAGGGGTTTGACCAGGTGATCTTTCAAAGTCTTTCTTCCTCTTATCTATGATTCCCTATGTCATAATTATTAATGGGTGACCCTGATGGAGTTTTGTTTGTCTCTTGGTCACTGTGACAGGCATATGATGAATATATTCTTGGTGAAAGGCTCTGTCAGCCGCCCTCAAATCACAGGGTACAGGTAGGTGTCCTCCTACCTAGTCAGCCCCCACACAGAACTAGCCCTGGCAGTGTAAGGAGAGAGCATCCCCAACAAATAAGCATCCTGAAATCCAGAGACCATTTCCCAGCAGCCTATGGAACATTTCTCTGATTTTAGATAATTATGAACTATGTTAAAAGCTGTCACCAACTATCTTTCATTGGTGGCAGACCAAAAATTTGTCTCTCTTCAAGTTGAAGGAGAGACATGAAGCCCAATGAAAGGTTTACCTTTGTGTATAGGGTATATGGTGGACGTGTACATATGTGTGCATATGTATGTGAGAGCAAGTGGTATTATCTTATTTTTTATCCAGATACACTTTTCTTCTTCATTCCTTCAGAAAGATAGTCAATCCCTGGTACTTGGTGCTTAAATTATTCCCTTCATCCCAATAAATATGAAGCTTAACTAAGTTTCTAATTTTGAATACAGCTTTAGACAGTAGCAAACTGTCCTTTTAGGTTGTGATGCACTTAGAGAAAGAGATATGGTCATATTTAACAAAAAAAAAATATTATGTGTCTTTGGACTGTGCCCATGTTAATCTTAAAATCTTTTACTATGCCATTATTTCCTTTGTATGGGTATGGATGGATTTCTATTGAAAAGGGCATCTCATGGCTGGTCTTTAACATGTATTTTTGCTCCATTCCCTGCCCTGGCACCACTTCTCTTTCTCTAGCCCATGGTTATTATCCTTTTTTCCACAGTGGAAAAGCATCGTTTTTGAATGGAGATAGGGTAGGGTGGGGACTGACGGCTGGTTTTACTCAGATCATGTAGTTTGTAGGAATGCCTGGAATTGTCTCATTGGATCCTACGCCATGCACTGTAATTGCTTAGAAATGTGCTGGGCCTATCTCACATTAACTTCCAGGTTCACAAGCAAAATAAAGGCCCCAAATGGCTAAGTTTCCTGAAATAAATTCCTATGATAATTATTGTGTGGTTGTATTATTACATGCAGGCCATATGAGGCCTGCAGCCAGAATGGTGACAATGCATCTCAGAACAACTGGGCACAATCAGTGGCATATACTTAGTCTTTCTCCACACTTACCCCCAGGAAGGGGCTGTTGGATGGTACCATTAGCAATAAGAATCAGTCCCACATGAGGATCTGAAGGCAAGAGAAGCAAATGGCTTCAAAAGAGAAAGTGTATTGTTCTGACAGGAATCTCAGCTTCTCCTTTCTCTTACATGAACATTATCATTTCAGAAATTCTGTTTTATTGATGTCATAGCCCTCCTATCTGGCCTATACCAAAGTCTGTAGAGTAGCTGGAGCTTTAGTTATTCCTCCACGGAGAGGCACTGACTCCCCTCTTGGTCCAGAGTGGGGATAGTGGAGGACACGGTCTCTTCTGCTGCATGTGCTCAGTCTGCAATCCTTCCTTGTGGTGCCTTTGATTCAATCTGCTTCGAGTCCAGAAGATACTTTTCTACTTCAAGTCTCTTTGTGGTTTGCTTGCTCAGTCCTCAGTCGGCAGAGACCAGGGAGACTTACATACATCCCTCTTTTTTTTTTTTTTTTTTTTTTTTATTTATGATAGTCATACAGAGAGAGAGAGAGAGAGAGGCAGAGACATAGGCAGAGGGGGAAGCAGGCTCCATGCACCAGGAGCCTGACGTGGGATTCGATCCCGGGTCTCCAGGATCGCGCCCTGGGCCAAAGGCAGGCGCCAAACCGCTGCGCCACCCAGGGATCCCATGCCTCTTTTTTTTTATCATTTCAAAATCACCTATTTCCCCTTTCTAACATTAGAGACTGTTTATTCTCATTATAAAAAGGATAATTGTTATATATTTTATATGTAAATATTATACACATGCATATATACATATATATATATATATATATATATATATATATATATATATATGGACTGTATGTATATGTATACATACATATGTATAATCCAAAGTGTGTTCCCCAGAACATAATGCCCATGACATCCGCTGGAAAACTGCACACTGGATCCCTTCCCTCAAGGTTAGAGATTCATGTTCATATTTGCACATTAAGAGAATTGGTAAGTACTATAGTCAAACCTGTCTTTCTTTCTTTCTCTCTAATATATATATGTGTGTATATATATATATATATACATATATATATACATATTACAAATATATATTACATACATATATATATGCCTCAAGAGTTCCCTGGTTTATTTGTTTGACATTACACAGAACTAAGATTATGTAGGACATGTCTTAATTCAAAGACACTACTGTAGAAAACCAAATAAAACACTGTGGAGCCGATACACCAGGGCTTGGGTTCTAAAGACCATGCCTAAACTAAAAATCTCATATGAAAAAAAATATTTTATTTTTAAAGATTTTATTTATTTATTCATGAGAGACACAGAGAGAGAGGCAGAGACATAGGCAGAGGGAGAAGCAGGCTCCCTACAGGGAGCCTGATGCGGAACTCATTTCCAGGACCCTGGGATCACCATCTGAGCTGAAGGCAGACATTCAATCACTGAGCCACCCAGGCATCCCCCCAAAAATGTTTTAAATAATAGAACCACACTCATTGTGAACCACTCACATTAGGGGTAGCAGAAGGAGCTGATAAGGACTGGTAGAGACGTGCCTGTGTATAATTGCTCATCTGTGACCACACATCACAGAGAGGAATAGTGGAGCAAGTCACTAGTGATCTTAGGTAACTTCCTCTTTTTTATCAAGTGCATGTAATTGACTTTTAGTACATTGACAATGCATATGATGTAAACTCAGTCTGGTCCTTTGGTCAACATAGGTAGAAATATGGCTAATCTCAGAAATTACTTGTACAACCTTCTAAAATATAATTTGAAAACCAATCCTTGACAGAATTGTAGAAATGAAAAATATTGTCCCTTTTAGATTTTATATTCTTTTTGTCAAAATTTTGTTGCCTTCCCTAAGTTCTCAGGTTTCTCATGCTCTACTGAAAAGAGCAGAGGACTTGGAATCTGAAGACCTAAGTGAGTCTGCCCAAATTTGAACAAGCCACATATATTCTTCCCAAATTTCAGCTTCTTCACAAGTAAAAGGAGATTATAGAAAGAAGTGAGATTAAGGAAATTCATTGCAAATGTCCAAAATCCATGGTAATGGCCTGTGTGTTTATTTTTTCCTTACCTACCTAGGGACCCCCACCACCACCACCACTGTGTTTCCAGAGCTAGATATACCTACATAGTTCCCATAGTTCCCATGTACAAAATGCTCTTTTCCCCATCTTCCATAATCTCAAATACCCTCTGTTCCTTACTCACAGGGAACTATGCCAATGGAAGTATTTGATGAAACCACATACATCCAGCTATAAGTTATAATGAATAGTTAAATGACATAAAGGGTAGGAAACTCTCTGAAAAGACTTGTCTTGAAGAAAATCTATAGGACATGATGGTAAAATTCTTGGCAGCTGAGAGGCATGTGGGAGGGCTCATTCCTGGTACCTCTGAAATCACACCACTTAGAAGACCTCTACTCCACACAGCACCCCTCAGGTGTTCCACCCAGAATACATGCTGCCCTTCAGTTTATGAAACAGTGTGGAGATGCTTTAACTCTGATTTGGCCCAAGGATTCTCAGTTGTAAAACTTGGCAGTTTGGACACATAGATCAAGGATAAAGAAACATTCTGGAAGCATAGTTGAATTCATTTTTCTTTTAAATGTCCAATATTTACCTATTCATTAGCATTTCCATAGTAAACTTTAGTGGAGTACTTTCTAGCAATAAAATTTCCTCTCTGACATTTGAGAGACATCTTTAACTTCCCACCCTGGGTATTATCCATTCTTAGCTTCCAAATAACTGCTTCTTAACATTTTCAACTGCTTTGACTTTTCTAGTAGATCCCAGGTGATAGGATAGACTTAAGCAGATTACAAAAGCTTTTATCTGTGGAAAATTTTTTATTTTAATTTTTTTTATCATTCCAAGTTTCCTACAAATATTCATTTCTCTATTTCTTCTGTATTTTTCTTTTCAAATGGGGGAGCACATTTTACTCTTGTTGTTTTGTCTTCAATCTTTTTATACCAACTCCACATATTTTTGTGGCTAGAAGAAAATAACCCTAATACAAACTAATACAAACTTTCATTCTCATTTCCCTAACACCTTAGCCAGTTGGGAAATAGACTTTCTGGAAATGTACTTCACTACTCTCCCTAACCTAGCAGAATTTTCTTTATATACTTTAAAGTTCTGTAACTTTTTTTTTTTTTGGATTTTGGTTTCTGTTTGGCTTGACTTCTCTTTAAGAACCAAGCATATTTTCTTGTCTAAACACTTAGTACATTTGATCAAAGTTAAACTGTTTTTTAACAAAGATACACAGTAGCCTACTCATATATACTAAGCTCATGGTTGATGAGATCTTTCCTTATTCAGTTCATCTCATTAGCCCACTAATAACCCAACATCTGAGCAGATCTGCATCTTGGAAATCTGTTGACTATGGCCTTAAAAATGCAGTTTAATTGAGCTATAACAACTAAGACTAGATAGTACCTAAATTACCACATACTAGGAGGAGATCTCATGTTAAATGTGCCATTCAAGGTAAGCTTTTAGTTCATATTTAAAGACTATAACCAGATATAGAAATAAAGTGTGTGTGTGTGTGTGTGTGTGTGTTAATCCAGCCCTAGCAAAGCTTGTAAAATGAGAGGAAAAGGGAGATTATACACGAGCAAATGTATAACTAATAGAAAAACATTAACTTTCTGCTATCAAGTGTTGTTAAAAGTGGAATATTCTGGCTAGCAATATTCTGGTATATATGCTATTATGTATACCAAATAATTATATTGCTTTGATTTCTAAATAATCCAGGATTCATTCTTTTAATCACCAAATTATTTTGTAGTATTTTTAAGCATAATAATACTGTAAATCTTCTGAAATGGCTATTAAAAGGTTATGTTTAGCAGAATATCAGAATTAATTAGATTATAGGGTTTGGCATAAAATCATCTGAAATTTTGTTAAGCCTTACATGAGGAATTTATATGTATAACTATGCTTACATCTCCCCATATGTGTGTCCATTGGCATAGATACAACTATACTTATTAAATGGCAACCATATGGTATCTTTATATACATGTCAATGCAGAAAATCAGTCATTTCAAAATGTGTTGCATATTATTTGATTAGGAACTACATCTGTTTTCCACAAAAATTTATAATCTTTGTGATATTTGACTCATCGTCAATCTCCTTTTGCAGGGATTTTGATATTTCTATTCCCTTACTATGGTTGTTTCCCAGTTACCATATTGTACTGTGTTTTTGAGTCTGAAAAAGTAATAACTGCCTTTCCTTCATGAATGTGCTACTACTACCCTTTACTTTTCATATCATTGTTGATATAATTATGTTGTGATAAGCACCTGAGTAATGCAGCCATTCATCATTAAAATAATAATTTTAATTGATTTTGTAATTCAGAAAACTCTTTTGCTACATTTTCTCTATAATTCAGTACTTTAATGATCTTAGGGTTATCTTATAGTTGTGGAAATAAGTATGTGCCCTGCATCTGATACTCTATGCATTATCACTTTGAATGTCCATACAAAATTGTCAGACTCTTCTCTGCAGTGCCTGAAAAATAATAATAAATGAAAATGTTGCTGTTATCTAGAAAGAATAAGTGTCTCTTTCCATCACTCAGAAAAGCGCTCTAGTGTTATTTGTAGCTTCTCATGTATTTTCATAACTTCTATAGATGAGTAAACTTATTCAGGATGTTTTGGTTTCAATTTGAACAATGGCAAGGAGGTAATTGGTCAAAGAGTGAAAGGCTGGCATCACTGTCCTTGCCATAATTATTATCTTGGTGCCTGGGCTCTAGCAAATGAGGAAGCCAGATGCGTCTGCCTAGGAAAGGGCCTGAAGAGGGACATTGTTATAATTGATATTCATTGCTGATGTTGATGTGATCATTATGAAGAATAAGGAAATCTGCCAAGTGTGTAGTGAAATAAAAAACTGCCCTCTACTACAATAGAAAATATCTTAACAAAGAAAGAATTAGGACATGTTCTCTAGAAAAGAACAGAATCTCATCCAAGGGCAGAACTAGTCAATATGGATGAAACAAAACCACTGATTGAAGGCTTGTGGACATACTTGGATAAAATGATGTAGCCTCAGATTGTAAAGGAATGGTGCCTTCTGGCAATAAGTTTCTTTCTCTTCTTATGGAACAAAACTCAAATTCACAAAAACTAAACTGTATATAATTCAAGGAAGCCTTACAATTACAAGAGGGATTTAGATTCTGGAATCAAGAAGCAAAATTCTGATAAAATAAATCTGAAAGAAAAATTAGGATGCCTGGGGGGCCTGGAATCTCTAATGTAGAGAAGAAATTATTCTCACTAGTTTCATTTTCCAATCCTCTTATCTGTAAAAGGATATGACATAGTTGTTCTCACTGTTAATCCTTAAAAACGTTAAATGTATGAAAAAGCAAACTTTGATGATGTTCCTACCATTTACTACCTATGCAACAGTATCATTAAGAGTTGAAATTGGTATCACTATGTCTTTACTATTCTATGTTTACTTGTAAAGTTTCTAATTTTCTCCATCCCTGGGGAAAACTATTAGGCCTCCTGTTGTGTTCATTAGCATTGCCCACTAAATTAAAATGTAGAAGATAGCCTGAAAGGAACAAGAGAGTACTATTTGTTAATGAAGCATCCTACCTGAACAAGTTTTTACTAATCAGGCTAGGGAAAACAAAGCTATGTTCAGCAAAGTGCCCATGCAGGGGAAAAGTGGAAGGAATCATTGATTGCATAAATGAGAAGTAGCTGGTATTCAGCTCAACCAGCAAGGAAGGCATTCCCATGGCATTTGTGTGAGTGTCTGTGGCAGTGTGACTATAGCTCAGTCCATAAGGATGTCATTCAATCTGTTGAAATGGAGGATTACTGCGACATGTTAGGGAAGTTGGATTTTAAGGAAACAACAGGGTAGGGGTCTTTAGTGGTGACAAAGGGCAAAGTGAGGGGACTGCATATTCACATGGATCTCTGCTCAGTCCCTCCTCATTCTTACACACAACCTGCCTCAGCCAGCCAATTGGTGTCTGATAACTCCTGCCTCCAAGCTGCAGGTTCCCACCACATCCAACCTCCAAACTCCTCATAGTGATTGTCCTAAAAGAAAAGTCTGATCACATCACTCATCTGCTGAAAATCCTTCAGAGGTTTCCAAAACCTGAAGGATAAAGATCAAAATCTGTAGTCAAGCAAGGAAATCCCTATTAGACCTGGCACCAGATGACCTTTCAGTTTTATCTCTTGCGGCACTTTACCTTTGCACACCTGAGCATTAACTGTACCAAATCTCACCGTACCCCATCCACCATCAGGCCAATCGATGTGCTGTTCTGTAGTGATTATTACCACCCTCCTCATCATCACTTTGATTACTGGTGAGCAATTACCCTTCCTGTAAGACTCAGCTCCAATACCATCTCTTCTCACAGTACATATGCATGTATATATGAATATGTTTATAGATACATAGACAGTCCTAGTTTTGCACAATAGTGCAGGATCATAAAAATGACTGTGCAAATCCAAGCAAAGTGATCTTAATAATCAGTGGGAAAAATTATAATTGTTCTGTGCCCTTTAAATTTTTGTCAAGATATTAAAAACTCTATGTTAGTTATAAATGTATACAGATATAAACAACAAAATGATTATGTAGCACACTGCAATGAAAAACATTAGAAACATTAAGAATGAGATTATTTTATTTCATTTTTAGAAAAGGTTAGGAGTAGTTGGAGCAGAGCTTTCCTTCTCATGCTGTAACTTACAATGCAAAGAAATATTTTCTCTCTGCCTTGGCAAATCGTCATACTCCTTTCTAAGTTTGGATTGGCTTCTGACATTTTGTTTTCTTCGCTTTCAATATCACAAAATATTTCCCTGGTTTTCTTTGATGTATAGATTTTTTTGCCAGCATCACTTCTTTTGAGACATCTTCATCCTTTTCCTTCTTTCCTCATTTATGTCGACAAGTTTGTCTTTATTGATTTCTTCTGGCTACATATCTAAGATCCCTTGGATGGCAGCATCATCAACATTCCCACAGTCAGCTATTTCTTTTATAATTCTATTTACATTTAATTTGAATTTCACTTCCAATGTCATCACTTTTCATTTATTTGCTGAGATTTCATCTTTGTTAGCCAATTTCCCCTTTTCATTATTTATACTAGTAAATATCATATGGATTTATAACCATGAGACAAGGAGGCAATGCAGCTACACACTGTTGTCTGTGCCCAGAGGTACACAGTGAGGAATTACTGATAGACTTCATTTTTTTCAAATATTTATTTATTTATTCAAGAGAGAGGAAGAGAGCATTAGGAGGAAGAGTAGCAGAAGAAAGGGGAGAGAGAGACTTCTCAAGGAGACTTCTCACTGATTGCAAAGCCCATTGTGAAACTCAATCCCAAAACCTAAGATCATGACCTGAGCTGAAACCAACAGTCAGCTGCTTAACCAACTGAAGTACCCGGGCACCCCAATCACTCACAGAAGTGACATATTAGTCACTGATCATGATGCACACCTGTTATTTATGTTATGTTATGATCTGTAAATGGAAGAGTTAGCAAGGGAGTTTATACTTTCTGTAATTACTCACAGTTAATATACTGTGGGAACTAACATTTAAACCGTGTTGTTGAGAAACTGGTATTATTTAAATAAGCCGTGAGTCATGGGAACTAAAATTTATGCTTACTGGAATGGTGCAAAGCTAGGACTACCTGTGTGTGTGTGTGTGTGTGTGTGTGTGTGTATAATATAATCTATTTGCACTTTTGTCTTTCTACGTATAAAGTAAATCTTTTTGTATAAGACACTTCTTGTGCATCACTTCTGATGCCTTTTGCCACTTGTTTCACCCCATATGCCTTGTGACTGATTTCATATGAGAAACAATCCAATTGCACCTAGTATTGGGCACCTATCTCCTCCCACCACAAGTTTTCCTGTTTTCACTAAGGTATGAGATGCCAGAGGACCTGCTTCACACTCATGTCTATGTGCCCCAGTATGGGACTCATTAGACACATTTTTCTCCCTTCCTTTACTTCAGCTGATATGAGACTCAGTAATTTGTTTTATGCCTTGCTTAAGATTCCTGCAAGATAAAGTAATCTCTTGTGCTGAACCCAAGGCCAACATCTGGTGCTGAGTTCCCAATTGCTAACATATGGATCTAGGAACCATAGGAAATAATGTTGACTTTCACCATCATCTTAGTGACCTAACTCCCAGAGTTTTGCATGCCATCCTCACAAACGGCTTCTGCTGGGTTAGAGTTTCTCATTCCAGAAAGAGGAATAATTCTGATTGGAGTAGGGTAGCTATTCCAGTGAAGTAGAAGTAAAGTCTGCCACTACCATGATGCCTCTTTTGGTTCTTCATACCAGCAGATCAAGGACAGTGGTTAAATAGTGGTTGATATACACATGAGGTATTGAAACTGGGGAATGGGTGGATATATATATATATATATGATTTAATTACTGGAACCATGATCCAACAAAAATAAGGCAATGAAGCCTGGGACTTTAGGAATGTGGATTCATTACCATACTAGATAAGTTACCAGACCAGTCAAAACACAAATGCTATTGAAGGTGAGGTTTCTTTTTTGAAGGGTATAGGATGAAGATGATGAAAATCAGCTATGTCTTCAGGACTTGCTACAGGAACAACATTTAGAGTTTTCTTCAAAACAAACTTTTAGCACTATGACTTTTCAGAGTCTGAATGGTCAACTGTATAGACTTGTATCCATCCTTCTTGAGGAAAAAGTGGAGGATATCTTTTCCTCTTAAAACTGGAGGCCAAACAACAACAACAACAACAACAACAACAACAAACTAGAGGCCACTGGTAGAATGAGAGATGAACTAATTCTCTTCTTTTGTGCCATCAACTGAGGTAGCCGGCTGGATGATATGCCAGTCATATTGGCTCCTTCCTGTCCTTTTTCACACATATCCTCCCTCACCCCCCCAATTTTGGGAAATTGTAGTTCCTGATAAAATAGGAGCACATTCTTCCTTTTTTTTTTTTGTTTTGTATTTGTTTTATGCCTTGCTTTGCTTGCTGGGGACCTCCTTTGCTTAGCCAGGGAGACCTGGCTAAAATACCCTACAAGGCAAAGAATGTACTTGCTTGGCTTTTCTTACCTGTTAATACATATTTAGTGCATGCCTATTAGGTACCAACTACTGTGTGTATTAGATATTTAGACTATGAAGATATATAAACAGGATCCCTTTCTTAAAGGAGTTACAATTTAGTGTATATTGGGGAGGGTGGGTAGCAGAAGAAATAGGAAGTAGGGAATATCAGTGAAGACTTAAAGAAACTGTGAAACTGGAGATGAAATTTGAGGATTTACCAGCACATTTCCAAGCAGACAAAACAGAGGAGGTCCTTTGAGACAGAGGGAGCAAAGCTACAAAGGCACAAAGGCATGCTAGAACATGGCATATTTAGGAGAATAGACAGTAACTCAGAAATATTGGACTATGCAAAGGATAATGATGAGAACTGACATGATCCCTACACTAAAGGGCTCTGTGAGCCCTGCTAAGAACTTGAAATGTTATCACATGGGCTACAGGTAGCCGTTAGGAAATGTCAAGCAGGAGACCAACATTAACTTATTTTCTAGGCAGAAAGGGCTCTGGGAAGGTGGTAATGAGAAGGGAAGTAGGAAGCAGGGGGAATCTTCTAGCTAAGAGACCATGAAAGTCTGAGGCAGGTAGCAGCAGTGTGGTTAAAAGAAGTGACCGTGATGGAGAGACTTTCAAAACATGAAGTCGGTACTGCTTGCTGATTTATTGGACGGTGGAAAGAGGATAAAGGAGAAGAAATAGTCTAAGTTGATCTCCACCTACTAACAATAATCAATGGGAATTTGAATATTTTTCTGGCATTAGGAATACACTGAGTTAGGGAAATCCAAAAAAGAGCTACATTTTTATAACTTCAACATCTAGCAGCCAAGTGTTTCCCACAGCGTTGATGGTTGGTAATTTTCAAATTTATTTCTAAATTGTCCAATGTCCTCTTAAACTGCTCCCTCTCCCTCAAATCCTGCAAACTGATTCCCATTGAGAAAGATAGCATGAACTAATATTGTGTCCTTAAGGAATAATTTGCATGTTTTGCTCTTAAATATAAATGATAAAAATGTTCAGCAATAAGTAAGTAAAATGCTTTGACTACGTTCAAGCTTTGGAGCTTAGTTTTCACATTTATGAGCTGAGCATTCGGCCATCTGGATTTTCCACATGGATCCATTTGAAAAGGAAACTCCAATGGTTTATAATGTTAAATTAACTTGTTTCAAGGGCCAAGCAACAGATTTCTTTCTCCTTGTCTATCTTGACAGCTTACTTCTTTGCATTTCATCTGTGCACATATTTGAAGAGAAATGTATCTTTCAGTGTGATTCCTGACAGCCATATTATTTAAGATTCGAAGTGTTTTGCCTCCTGAGAACTCGAGTCACATTTGTTAATTTTGATTTATAGCTAATGTTTGGTACTCCACTCATGACTTTCACTTAACACACTTAATGAGCATCAGTTCTCACAGTGCTCCATATGTGGTCTGAAAATGTTATTTACAGCCTCTCGATGAGGGAAATGGCACAACAAGAACTTAAATCTCAGCAGGCAGCAGAATAAGCCAGACTGGGATGAGCTGGGATTCAGTAACTTCATATATGCAATTTCAACAGGTCACATGCTCAGAGATGAGCCATCCCATAGATCACATGTGTCTATTTAGCCAGATTAGTGTAATTACAAAAATGTAGAAATCCAATTCCACAAGAAATCAAGATGCCATCTTAGAGACTGAGACATTAAAGGCCATTTGAATTTAATAAGGAGGTCATGAATGGTCATGACAAAGGTAATTTCAATAAATTGAAGAGAGAGGTCCTTTTTGAAGTTGAGGTAAGAATGAAAGTGGAAGAGGGGTGCCTGGGTGGCTCAGTCCGGTAAGCAGTTAACTTTTGGTTTGGCTCAGGACTTGATCTCATGGATCTTGAGATTGAGCCCCAAGTCAGGCTCCATGTTCAGCAGGGAGTCTGCTTGAAAATTCTCTCCCTCTGCCTCTCCCCCACTTGTTCTTTCCCCCTACCTTTCTCTTAAATAAGTCTTTTAAAAAAGAATGAAAGTGGAAGAGTGTGCACTTAGTTGTAACTGCTCTTATAAGAATTGTAGTGGTGAAGGAAAGGAGAGAGGAGACTGTATGTAGATTATGAGTAAGGCAATGGTGGAGAGGTTGGTTTTAACACCATTTTTATAATGGGTAATTCTGCAGCCTATTTCTAGTTTTAAGGGAAAAGAGCCAGTAAAGAGACAGTCTGAAGAACAAAGAGGAAAAGGGAATGAATAAGTGCTGGAGAAATGAAGAAAAATTAAGTCAGGCAAAAGGAAGATAACGGGATTCTCCTTATCTTACTTAAAATGGAAGTGGACTTTGGCTTATTAGATTACATATGACTAAGGAAATTGACTCCAAACAGAAGAAATTTATAGTGAATATAACTCAGCTTATTTGCAAGAATCTTGACTTGCACAGACTCTGATTCAAGGCCCAAAGAAGGGCCCTAATAATGGTTACCTGTTCACATGTGTTTATACAATTTCAAAAATACATGTTATTTTACAAGCAGTTGATAAAGATGAATATATATTTCCACTCCAGCTCATTTCTCCTTGTGTCTGGTGGACAAAAAAAATGGTTTGGGCATTTGGGGATCATTCTAAGTGGAATTTAATTAAGAATAGATTAGTTACCTTTTAGTATAGTCTATAGGTAGAGATAAACTTTTGACCATCATTTCAGCATAGGAATATGTTCCAAGAATATTCCTGCCACCGACTTGTCTACTCACCAGGAGCCATTGGATTAAAGTGCAGGACCACAGGTTATCTGATGGTTTGAAGATACCCATGTGGTAACTGGTACCAAGGTATGTGAGCAATTGAGCAGAAACAAGATATGAAATGCATGAAGACAGAAGGCAATCTTTGGGAAAATTCTCCAAACTGTACAGCTAATAGATGAAAAAAGAAACATGGATCCCCAAAATTGACAACATTCTAAAATGTTATGATTTTTATCAATGAGTTGTAAAGCTGAAAGGTACTTTTAGAGACTATCAATAATTAAAATATGTTTAGTCAATCATAATTTATTGTTTTTCTATAGAAAATTGTATTTGAAAATCATTACAAAAGGGGCTTTCATATAGTATGTAGCTATAATATGTAGGATAAAAAGAATTAAGATGTGTCAAGCAGCTAATAAAAACTTTGCTGTTTTTCTGAATTTTCAGATTATTGTGCTATTTATTATATGTTTAAAGTTTTTATATTAATTCCAGTGTAGTTAACAGCGTTCTATTAGTTGCAAGTGTACAATATAGTCATTCAACAACACTTCTATACATCACGTGATGCTCATCACAGCAAGTGTACTCCTTAACTCTAAACACCTATTCAACCCATCTCTCCTTAATCCTCCCCTCTGGTAACCAACCAGCTTGTTCTCTATAATTAAGAGTCAGTTTCTTGGTTTCTCTCTCTCTCTCTCTCTCTCTCTCTCTCTTTCTCTCTTTCTCTATTTTTCCTTTTGTTCATTTGTTTTGTTCCTTAAATTCCACATATCAGTGAAATCATATGATACTTACCTTTCTCTGACTTATTTTGTTTGGCATTATACGCTCTAGCTCCATACATGTTGGTGCAAATTGCAAGATTTCATTCTTTTTTATAGCTAAATAATATTTTATTGCAAATATATACATGCCACCTCTTCTTTATCTACTCATCAATTGATAGACACTTGGGTTGCTTCCATATCTTGACTATTGTAAATAATACTGCTATAAACATAGTGGTACATGTATCCCTTTGAATTAGTATTTTTATATTTGGATAAATACACAGTAGTGCAACTCCTAGATCATAAGGTAGTTTTATTTTTAGTTTTTTGAGGAACCTCTATACTGTTTATCACAGTGGCTGCAACACTTTGCATTCCCATCAAAAGTATACAATGGTTTCTTTTTCTCCACATCCTCACCAACACTTATTGTTTCTTGCACTTCTATTAGTGATAATGAAACAACAGAAAGAGAAATTTAAGAAAGGAATCCTATTTACAATTGCACCAAAAATAATAAAATGGCTGGGAATAAGCTTAACTAAGAAGGTGAAAGACCTATACTCTGAAAGTTATAAAACATTGATGAAATAAATTGAAGACAATACAAAGAAATGGAAAGAAAATCCATGATCATGTATTAGAAAGACAAATATTTTTAAAATGTACTACCCAAGGCAATCTACAGATGTAATGCAATCCCTATCAAAATACCAACAGCATTTTTCACAGAACTAGAACAAATAATACTAAAAATTTGTGTGGAACCACAAAAGACCCTGAGTAGCCAAAGCAACCTTGAAATAGAAAAGCAAAGCTTGAGACATCACAATTCCAGACCTCAAGTTATACTACAAAGCTGTAGTTATCAAAGCAGTATGGCTCCGGCCCAAAAACTGACACCTAGATCAATGAAAAAGGATAGAAAGCCTAGAAACAAATCCACAATTATATAGCCAATTAATCTTTGAAAGAGGGACAAGAATATGCAATGGGAAAAAGAAAGTCCCTTCAACAAAGGGTATTGGAAAAATTGGACAGCAACATGCAAAAGACTGAAACGGGACCACTTGCTTACATCATACACGAAAATAAACTCAAAATGGAGTAAAGGCCTAAATGTGAGACCTGAGACCATAAAAATTATAGAAGAGAACACAGACAGTAATTTCTCTGACATCCACCATAGCAACATTTTTCTAGATGTATCTGTCTCCTATGGCAAAGGAAATAAAAGCAAAAGTAAACTATTGGAACTACATCAAAATATCTTCTGCACAGCAAAGGAAACCATCCACAAAACTAAAAGACAACCTACAGAATGGGAAAGATATTTGCAAATAACATTCCCAATAAAAGATTAGTGTCCAAAATACATTTTAAAAACTTCTACAACTCAATTCCCCAAAACACAAATAATCCATTTAAAAAATGGGCAGAAGACATGAAAAGTCATTTCTCCAAAGAAGACATACAGATGGTCAGCAGACACCTGAAAAGATGTTCAATATTACTCATCATCAGGAAAATACAGATCAAAACTACAATGAGACATCACCTCACACCTGTCAGAATGCCTAATATCAATATTTTAAATACGTAATTTATTGCAGTAGTTTTCTCTTTTTTTTTTATTTTTTATTTTATTTATTTATGATAGTCTCACAGAGAGAGAGAGAGAGAGAGGCAGAGACACAGGCAGAGAGAGAGGCAGGCTCCATGCACCGGGAGCCCGACGTGGGATCCGATCCCGGGTCTCCAGGATCGCGCCCCGGGCCAAAGGCAGGCGCCAAACCGCTCCGCCACCCAGGGATCCCTAGTTTTCTCTTTATAAATATTCTTTTTTTTTTTTTTATAAATATTCTTTTTTATACTTAACTTCATATTAGCGATTTTGTAGTCTTCTTCTAAAAAAGGGCTATCAAACTTGTGTAACTTTCAGGTCACAAAAAAACTGGATCCCTGTTTGGGACTCAGTGTCCATTGATGAGTCAGGGGTCTCCAAATTTGAGAACATGAGGAATGAGAGGCAGGGACCCTGGTGATTCACTACAGAAAATTGAAGTCTAACTTCATAAATTCTTATATTCTGACAATAGGATCAATGGAGGAAAAAAGTGCATCTATGGTGGTGTGTGTATGTGTGTGTGTGGGGGGGGTGGTATTTATAGAGCATCACAGCTTTCCAGACACTGTAGTAGACTCTATATATCTGTTAACACATTCAGTCCTCTCAATAATACCTCACCCTTATTGACCATTTACCCACTTATATATGGCAGATACTAGTCTAGCACTTGATGTGCATTAACTCATTCAATCCTCATAACACCCATATGAGATAAGTGCTATTATTATTCTTCATTTTACTGTTGGGGAAGATTGTCAGAACTCTAATTAGTGGGGGAGCCATGATTTATACACTGCCCTTTGTTTTTAAAACTATAATCTTGAGGGGAGGAGCAAGATGGCGGAAGAGTAGGGTCCCCAAATCACCTGTCTCCACCAAACTACCTAGAAAACCTTCAAATTATCCTGAAAATCTATGAATTCGGCCTGAGATTTAAAGAGAGACCAGCTGGAATGCTACAGTGAGAAGAGTTCGCGCTTCTATCAAGGTAGGAAGACGGGGAAAAAGAAATAAAGGAACAAAGGCCTCCAAGGGGGAGGGGCCCCGCGAGGAGCCGGGCTGAGGCCGGGGCGAGTGTCCCCAGGACAGGAGAGCCCCGTCCCGGAGGAGCAGGAGCTGCACCGACCTTCCCGGGGGAAAGGGGCTCGTGGGGAGTTGGAGCAGGACCCAGGAGGGCGAGGATGCCCTCGGGCTCCCCGGGACAGTAACAGCAACTGCGCGCCCAGGAGAGTGCGCCGAGCTCCCTAAGGGCTGCAGCGCACGGCGGGACCCGGAGCAGCTGGAGGGGCTCGGGCAGAGGAAGAGGCTCCGTGCAGAGGGGGCTGCGCGGTTCCAGGAGCAGCTCGGAGGGGCTTGGGCGGCAGCTCCGCGGAGGGGGCTGCGCGGCCCGGGAGCGCGAATCCACCAGCGCAGGCCCCGGAGCACAGGGCGCCGGGACACAGCCCAGGATCCCGCCTCCCCCCGGGACAGGCAGAGGCCGGGAGGGCCCAGGACAGCGAGGACGCTCCTGCCCCAGCTGAGCAGATCAGCGGCCCCTCCCCGGAGCCTCCAGGCCCTGCAGACGGAGTTCCTGCCGGAGCTGAATCCAGGTTTCCAGAGCTGCCCCGCGACTGGGGCTGTTCCTCCTGCGGCCTCACGGGGTAAACAACCCCCACGAGCCCTGCACCAGGAGGGGCACAGCAGCTCCCCCAACTGCTAACACCTGAGAATCAGCACAACAGGCCCCTCCCCCAGAACACCAGCTAGACTGACAACTTCCAGGAGAAGCCAAGGGACTTAAAGAACACAGAATCAGAAGATACTCCCCGGTGGTTCTTTTTTTGTTTGTTTGTTTTTGTTTTTGTTTTTGTTTTTGTTTTTGTTTTGTTTTGCTTTTTGATTTGTTTCCTTCCCCCACCCCCTTTTTTTCTCCTTTCTTTTTCTTTCTCTTTTTCTTCTTTTTTTTTTTTTTCGTTTTTTTTTTCTTTTTCTTCCCTTTTTTTTCTCTTTCTCTTTTCTTTCCTTCTTTCTCTCCTCTCTTTTTCTCTTTTTCCCAACACAACTTGCTTTTGGCCACTCTGCACTGAGCAAAATGACTAGAAGGAAAACCTCACCTCAAAAGAAAGAATCAGAAACAATCCTCTCTCCCACAGAGTTACAAAATCTGGATTACAATTCAATGTCAGAAAGCCAATTCAGAAGCACTATTATACAGCTACTGGTGGCTCTAGAAAAAAGTATAAAGGACTCAAGAGACTTCATGACTGCAGAATTTAGAGCTAATCAGGCAGAAATTAAAAATCAATTGAATGAGATGCAATCCAAACTAGAAGTCCTAACGACGAGGGTTAACGAGGTGGAAGAACGAGTGAGTGACCTAGAAGACAAGTTGATAGCAAAGAGGGAAACTGAGGAAAAAAGAGACAAACAATTAAAAGACCATGAAGATAGATTAAGGGAAATAAACGACAGCCTGAGGAAGAAAAACCTACGTTTAATTGGTGTTCCCGAGGGCGCCGAAAGGGACAGAGGGCCAGAATATGTATTTGAACAAATTCTAGCTGAAAACTTTCCTAATCTGGGAAGGGAAACAGGCATTCAGATCCAGGAAATAGAGAGATCCCCCCCTAAAATCAATAAAAACCGTTCAACACCTCGACATTTAATTGTGAAGCTTGCAAATTCCAAAGATAAAGAGAAGATCCTTAAAGCAGCAAGAGACAAGAAATCCCTGACTTTTATGGGGAGGAGTATTAGGGTAACAGCAGACCTCTCCACAGAGACCTGGCAGGCCAGAAAGGGCTGGCAGGATATATTCAGGGTCCTAAAGGAGAAGAACATGCAACCAAGAATACTTTATCCAGCAAGGCTCTCATTCAAAATGGAAGGAGAGATAAAGAGCTTCCAAGACAGGCAGCAACTAAAAGAATATGTGACCTCCAAACCAGCTCTGCAAGAAATTTTAAGGGGGCCTCTTAAAATTCCCCTTTAAGAAGAAGTTCAGTGGAACAGTCCACAAAAACAAAGACTGAATAGATATCATGATGACACTAAACTCATATCTGTCAATAGTAACTCTGAATGTGAACAGGCTTAATGACCCCATCAAAAGGCGCAGGGTTTCAGACTGGATAAAAAAGCAGGACCCATCTATTTGCTGTCTACAAGAGACTCATTTTAGACAGAAGGACACCTACAGCCTGAAAATAAAAGGTTGGAGAACCATTTACCATTCGAATGGTCCTCAAAAGAAAGCAGGGGTAGCCATCCTTATATCAGATAAACTAAAATTTACCCCAAAGACTGTAGTGAGAGATGAAGAGGGACACTATATCATACTTAAAGGATCTATTCAACAAGAGGACTTAACAATCCTCAATATATATGCTCCGAATGTGGGAGCTGCCAAATATATAAATCAATTATTAACCAAAGTGAAGAAATACTTAGATAATAATACACTTATACTTGGTGACTTCAATCTAGCTCTTTCTACCCTCAATAGGTCTTCTAAACAAAACATCTCCAAAGAAACGAGAGCTTTAAATGATACACTGGACCAGATGGATTTCACAGATATCTACAGAACTTTACATCCAAACTCAACTGAATACACATTCTTCTCAAGCGCACATGGAACTTTCTACAGAATAGACCACATATTGGGTCACAAATCGAGTCTGAACCGATACCAAAAGATTGGGATTGTCCCCTGCATATTCTCGGACCATAATGCCTTGAAATTAGAACTAAATCACAACAAGAAGTTTGGAAGGACCTCAAACACATGGAGGTTAAGGACCATCCTGCTAAAAGATAAAAGGGTCAACCAGAAAATTAAGGAAGAATTAAAAAGATTCATGGAAACTAATGAGAATGAAGATACAACCGTTCAAAATCTTTGGGATGCAGCAAAAGCAGTCCTAAGGGGGAAATACATCGCAATACAAGCATCCATTCAAAAACTGGAAAGAACTCAAATACAAAAGCTAACCTTACACATAAAGGAGCTAGAGAAAAAACAGCAAATAGATCCTACACCCAAGAGAAGAAGGGAGTTAATAAAGATTCGAGCAGAACTCAACGAAATCGAGACCAGAAGAACTGTGGAACAGATCAACAGAACCAGGAGTTGGTTCTTTGAAAGAATTAATAAGATAGATAAACCATTAGCCAGCCTTATTAAAAAGAAGAGAGAGAAGACTCAAATTAATAAAATCATGAATGAGAAAGGAGAGATCACTACCAACACCAAGGAAATACAAACGATTTTAAAAACATATTATGAACAGCTATACGCTAATAAAGTAGGCAATCTAGAAGAAATGGACGCATTCCTGGAAAGCCACAAACTACCAAAACTGGAACAGGAAGAAATAGAAAACCTGAACAGGCCAATAACCAGGGAGGAAATTGAAGCAGTCATCAAAAACCTCCCAAGACACAAGAGTCCAGGGCCAGATGGCTTCCCAGGAGAATTTTATCAAACGTTTAAAGAAGAAATCATACCTATTCTCCTAAAGCTGTTTGGAAAGATAGAAAGAGATGGAGTACTTCCAAATTCGTTCTGTGAAGCCAGCATCACCTTAATTCCAAAGCCAAAGACCCCGCCAAAAAGGAGAATTACAGACCAATATCCCTGATGAACATGGATGCAAAAATTCTCAACAAGATACTGGCCAATAGGATCCAACAGTACATTAAGAAAATTATTCACCATGACCAAGTAGGATTTATCCCTGGGACACAAGGCTGGTTCAACACCCGTAAAACAATCAATGTGATTCATCATATCAGCAAGAGAAAAACCAAGAACCATATGATCCTCTCATTGGATGCAGAGAAAGCATTTGACAAAATACAGCATCCATTCCTGATCAAAACTCTTCAGAGTGTAGGGATAGAGGGAACATTCCTCGACATCTTAAAAGCCATCTATGAAAAGCCCACAGCAAATATCATTCTCAATGGGGAAGCACTGGGAGCCTTTCCCCTAAGATCAGGAACAAGACAGGGATGTCCACTCTCACCACTGCTATTCAACATAGTACTGGAAGTCCTAGCCTCAGCAATCAGGCAACAAAAAGACATTAAAGGCATTCAAATTGGCAAAGAAGAAGTCAAACTCTCCCTCTTCGCCGATGACATGATACTCTACATAGAAAACCCAAAAGTCTCCACCCCAAGATTGCTAGAACTCATACGGCAATTCGGTAGCGTGGCAGGATACAAAATCAATGCCCAGAAGTCAGTGGCATTTCTATACACTAACAATGAGACTGAAGAAAGAGAAATTAAGGAGTCAATCCCATTTACAATTGCACCCAAAAGCATAAGATACCTAGGAATAAACCTCACCAAAGATGTAAAGGATCTATACCCTCAAAACTATAGAACACTTCTGAAAGAAATTGAGGAAGACACAAAGAGATGGAAAAATATTCCATGCTCATGGATTGGCAGAATTAATATTGTGAAAATGTCAATGTTACCCAGGGCAATATACACGTTTAATGCAATCCCTATCAAAATACCATGGACTTTCTTCAGAGAGTTAGAACAAATTATTTTAAGATTTGTGTGGAATCAGAAAAGACCCCGAATAGCCAGGGGAATTTTAAAAAAGAAAACCATATCTGGGGGCATCACAATGCCAGATTTCAGGTTGTACTACAAAGCTGTGGTCATCAAGACAGTGTGGTACTGGCACAAAAACAGACACATAGATCAGTGGAACAGAATAGAGAATCCAGAAGTGGACCCTGAACTTTATGGGCAACTAATATTCGATAAAGGAGGAAAGACTATCCATTGGAAGAAAGACAGTCTCTTCAATAAATGGTGCTGGGAAAATTGGACATCCACATGCAGAAGAATGAAACTAGACCACTCTCGGGCCCAGACCCAGTGGCCACATGCATGGTATCCCACAGGGCTGACAGGCGGCCTCCCAGAGTCAAGAGTAGAAGAACCCCCTCGTTGTCTGGGGGCAACACAAAGATAAACTCAAAATGGATGAAAGATCTAAATGTGAGACAAGATTCCATCAAAATCCTAGAGAAGAACACAGGCAACACCCTTTTTGAACTCGGCCATAGTAACTTCTTGCAAGATACATCCACGAAGGCAAAAGAAACCAAAGCAAAAATGAACTATTGGGACTTCATCAAGATAAGAAGCTTTTGCACAGCAAAGGATACAGTCAACAAAACTCAAAGACAACCTACAGAATGGGAGAAGATATTTGCAAATGACATATCAGATAAAGGGCTAGTTTCCAAGATCTATAAAGAACTTATTAAACTCAACACCAAAGAAACAAACAATCCAATCATGAAATGGGCAAAAGACATGAACAGAAATCTCACAGAGGAAGACATAGACATGGCCAACATGCATATGAGAAAATGCTCTGCATCACTTGCCATCAGGGAAATACAAATCAAAACTACAATGAGATACCACCTCACACCAGTGAGAATGGGGAAAATTAACAAGGCAGGAAACAACAAATGTTGGAGAGGATGCGGAGAAAAGGGAACCCTCTTACACTGTTGGTGGGAATGTGAACTGGTGCAGCCACTCTGGAAAACTGTGTGGAGGTTCCTCAAACAGTTAAAAATATACCTGCCCTACGACCCAGCAATTGCACTGTTGGGGATTTACCCCAAAGATACAAATGCAATGAAACGCCGGGACACCTGCACCCCGATGTTTCTAGCAGCAATGGCCACGATAGCCAAACTGTGGAAAGAGCCTCGGTGTCCAACGAAAGATGAATGGATAAAGAAGATGTGGTTTATGTATACAATGGAATATTACTCAGCTATTAGAAATGATAAATACCCACCATTTGCTTCAACGTGGATGGAACTGGAGGGTATTATGCT
The DNA here is from genome assembly GCF_003254725.2 of Canis lupus dingo. Classification (NCBI taxonomy): domain Eukaryota; kingdom Metazoa; phylum Chordata; class Mammalia; order Carnivora; family Canidae; genus Canis; species Canis lupus. The sequence goes on along the minus strand of NC_064258.1, from coordinate 31,015,089 downwards.
GAGTGAAGTAAGTCAGTCGGAGAAGGACAAACATTATATGTTCTCATTCATTTGGGGAATATAAATAATAGTGAAAGGGAAAATAAGGGAAGGGAGAAGAAATGTGTGGGAAATATCAGAAAGGGAGACAGAACGTAAAGACTGCTAACTCTGGGAAACGAACTAGGGGTGGTAGAAGGGGAGGAGGGCGGGGGGTGGGAGTGAATGGGTGACGGGCACTGGGTGTTATTCTGTATGTTAGTAAATTGAACACCAATAAAAAAAATAAAAATAAAAATAAAAAAAAAGAAAAAAAAATTAAAACTGTAATCTTAATTCGTGTAGTATACTTGACACATAGTGACATTTAGTAAATCAGTGGTCTTGCTCCCTTCAACTATCAGAACATACAAGATTACATAATCTGAATAACGTGTTCAAGATCACTTAGGTTGTGATGGACCTGAGAACTGAAATTCTTCTGAAAGGTTTTAAAGCCCACACATTTTTAGCTAACTGCTAAAAACTCCTAAAAACCTAACTGCTGCTTTTTGTGGCTAGTTACCCCCTGTTGTGTACTCACCAGAAAATCCCTGACCATGGGAAAGGAAAGAAGCACCTATGGGTCAGTTTACTGAAGTTCAGAAAGTGTACATCCTTTTCTCTTCTGGTACTCAGTCCTCAGTCAGAAGATGAGTGAGGAAGTTGGGGAGAAAATCTTGAAGCACTTAGCCTGTGCACAACAGGACAATGCTTTTGGGTAAGTCATGGAGTAGAACTGTCAGGAGACATAATAGAAAAACAAGCCATGAGTCAATAGGGACAAATCAGTCTAGGTTACAGCTCAATGTAGATGTAGTTTCAGAAAGGCTGAGTGACTCATTATAATTTGACAGAAAATAGTGAGATAAATGAACTCTTGCCAACTTTATTTTCAAAACTACTTCCTGTTTTGGAGGGATTTTGTTTGTTTTTTAAGTCAGGGAAAGTTGTTGTCATTTTAATTGTCATTGAAAATCACTTAGTAAACTATTAAATGTATGTGAGATGACATAAAATGACAAAGTCACTTCTTTTTTCCTGAATTTGTATCACATGGGACAGTCAACAATAGCAAAGGCAAATGGGAGAATGATTTTTTAAGTGTATTCATCATGAGTTATCAATAATGTGTATTCATTGCTGTGGCCATAGCAATTTTGTAGAAATTAACTAGATTGTAAATCACCTAGGAGTTATATTCTAGTTTTGAGAACACACATTCATAAACAAAACTTCTGAATAAGCATGAATGCCAGAATATGACATAGGAGGTCAGAGAAGAACGATAACTAAAAGTAAGAATCTAGTCTTCAAAATATTGAGTAAGATTATATATATGTTGGTTAAAAAAAGAACAAAATAAGATTCATTATCAAGAAAGGGTAACGTGAAAAACGGAATGATATGATGGAGGGCTTAGAGAAAAGAGGTTTGTTTTTGTTGGAGAATTATGGCAAATGATTTCTGACAGGTAGGTTGGGTGTAGATTTTCAGGGCTGAATTGAAGAATCTGAACTTCACAAAATGGAGAACTATCAAAATTCGAAAAAGATCAATCGCTGGGTGAAGTCTATTGTTTTAGGAAAATTGGGTGTCTATATGCAGAGTTATTTGAAAAGGACAAAAGTCACAGAAAAGAGACTGAATGCAGGGACATCCTATAGGATATTATTAAAATTTTCCAACATGAGATGCTAAGAGACAGAAGTAGGGTGGGAAGGATAGGAATTCACATTTAAAAAAAAATGAGACAGGACTTGATAACCATACAACTTACTTGAGTATGTGAGGAAGGATGAAATCATTTACCAGGTAGACATTGTATAGACATGATATGGTGTCCTCCTGGTACTTCAAAAGAAAGAAAAAGAAAGAGATTGAGAGAGAAGACTTAACGTAGTAAACTGCAGTATTTATGGAAGAGACTGGTTATCTTTGGATGTAAACCAAGAGACTAAAAATGTGTAACCTATATGTTTTGGGATACTCAACTCTTTAAACACTATCTACCTCCCTTTGCTCTAGATCCAAGCTCGCCAATCAAATTTCTGATATACATATATCAGAAATGTACCTGCTGGAAATCATTCATACTATAGTCTTTAAAAAATACTATTCCCATTGTAGGGGAGAATGGCAGGTCACCCCAAAATGTGAAACTTTGACGTATTGATTATTTTGAATTAAAATTACTTGAGAAACAACCACTCCAAAAAATCCCAATCCACCTTTTCCTCCATAAAAGGAGAAATAAATCTCCTGTGCCAAAGGTACCTTCTCTGTACCAGGAGATAAAGACATATCTTTCTCACCAGAGATAGGGAATTCAGGGCCAAGAAGGTTATATAAACAAAACTTACACTTTTAGTAATTTACTAACAGTCCAAATTCTGTTTTGAATTCCTTACTATTTGAAGCTCTCAAACATAAGTTTTCTTTGTCCTGTCAATTCCTCAAAGATTTGTATTTCCTTGCCTAAAACACAAAGCTACATGCTTTTGTCATTTCTTTGAATCTTAATTTTATTATTAGGTTGTGCTATGCATGTAATTAAACATTTCCATTCCTCCTTTTAAACTGTCTCATGCAAATTTAATTCTTAGACCAGGTAGAAGAATCTTGAAAGGTAGAGTAAATTTTTTCCTCTGCAGAACTAAATAAATCATTGTCATCCAACAGTTTACATATATGATTCCTGTAAATTTGGCCAGCTGAATGTGTTTCACTGGGGCCAATTAACTTTGGGGCTTGGATAAGCAGAGATTCTGAGGCCAGCTCTGAGCTGTGTCCAATTAACCAAGGTAATACTTCTTGTTCAGTTCTGTCCTAGTGCTGGTTACATGAGTTGTGTAGTCTCCTTATATGGTACACATGTCATTGTGTTGTCCCCTTCAAACTGCAGGCCTTATGGAGAGGAGATCATCCCTATACTAGTTAAAATGTAACTTTTCTGTTTTACCCTTGAAGGCTCATTCAAGAAGTAAAATTTTTCATTAATGATATGATTTGATCACTTTAGAAGGTACAATAGAGATTATCCTGATATAAATCATATTTTGATTATGATGCAGTATTCATAAATAGGTGTGACTTTTCAAGGAGAAAATCTAATAAGAGAATAACTGAAAGAATCCTATGGCCTCATTCCACGCGGTTTTATGTGACCAATATGGAACCACCACGTTTTCTTCCAAACTGTAAAGCAATTGTGAGAAGTAATCAAATGTGTTCCTATTGATTTAAGTTTCCCCCATGAAAGGTGCTTTAAGGAAAACAAATACAGTAAGAAGCAATTTATGATTATAGAAATGGTCTTAAATGACACAGCTTTATAACTTAATGATGTACAAATAAACACACTATATATGGATTTTTATCCAAATGTGCAGCAGACCATTAATCTATGATATATCAAACGCTAAACATTTCTCTTTTTTTTCTTTTTTCCCCCTTCCTTTCTCTCCCTTTCTTTATTTTTTGCTTTCTCTATGTTGGAATCTATGATATACTGCTTCATCATTTCTATATCTTGATTACATTTTAAAATAAGAATCAGAAATCCCATATGATCCATGAATGCAGAGAAGAGAAAATAGAAATGAAAGGGTGTGAATGTGTGTACATATTTGTGAGATTAAAAAGAGAACCATGTATCTTAGGAAAATAGGCAATATCTCAGAAACCCAAACCCAGATGTAATCAGATTTCAATTCAATCTAACATCTTTTCAAATACTTTGCATCTAATAACAGCAGAAATGGGAGTGCATTACATCAAAATGACATATAGAAAGGGCTCACCCAGCTGGCAGACAGAGGCTCTTAGTGCTTGGGATGGTGTTATTTAATGTGTTTACGACTATTGCTTAAGCATGTTCAGAATTTTATAACAGAGATATGAATAGTACTTACTGTATCTCAATATAGCCACATCTGCATGAAAGGCATATGGAAAATGAATTCCCTCTGCACAGTTTACCCCAAATTACCAGTGTTAATTGATATCAGGAATTTTATCGAAAAAACAAACACTAGAAATAAAAGCAAAGGTGTAGTTGTCAGGAAGGAAGTTTAATTCTCCAATTTATTAGAAAGGAATATTTCAAATAAGCTTTTTATTAATTGCAAGTTAATGACATAATCAAGAGCTATGCTTGTAATATGGCACTATTTTTCCCAGGCATCAAAATTATGTAAACACTCGATCCCATAAAGGGACTTTTGTGGTTTTTTCAAAGTAGAAAGAGAGCAGAAGATACTCTCGAATTTAGCCAACAAAACTGAGAAGGGACTCAAGTAAAGGGTAAATCCCTGGGAAAGCCACATGACCGCATGCTTAATGGCAGGATGCTGAGAGATTTTCAGAAGTATATTATGAACACAAATAACCCTCACCTATGTAAATGGCTATGGAGATGCTGTACCCACAAACTCCTTGGAATATGTGGAACAGTTTTCATTTCTCAGTATCTTAGCTTTTGAATTTAGTAGGTTCCCTGTTTTGCTATAACTCTTTTTTTATGGCAGCAATTTTCATGTTTTTATAGCATTTTTATGACCCATTGAAAGGCCTCTTGGCACAATGTTTGGCAATGTTTCACCTCAGATGCTGTCACAAAAGAATTCACAATAGTAGAGAGTGGAGCTTCATCAAGGAATCCAACCTACACTTGCCCCAGATCTAATGAATGTCAGCCTCCACATATCTCAAATTACTACACAACTAACATGATTCTACTCAGTCCTCAAAACAATGATGCCTAAGCCTAGACAGAAATTTGGAGAGCCTTTCTCATGAGTGGGTGAGTCCATAGCTTTATACCCTCTATCTTGGGGCCACCATGTGGGAACCAAACTGCTATGTTGTCCCAAATCCATTTAATTTGTTCCCTTATGTGGTTTCAGGGAAGAATTTAGTTTCCTACAAAGACCAGAACCTTGCAGTAAATTGCAGATTAATTGGTTGAAAAAGTACATTTCCTCCTCATTTTTTTGCCACCCAGTTCATGCCAGTGCCCCATATTCTGGATCTAAGTCCAAGAGTCTTAGAGTCTGAATGGAGCTCTACCTGAATTTATACAAGCCTTCCTGAAATTGTGATGCCTATCCCTATGACTGTATAGACACACAATGCTATCTACACCCAGTTAGATTCAGTCCTGATTTCCATCTTCTACTCTTCATCCTGACCTTGGCTAACACCTGTGTAGGTAGAATCAGATTCATCTGTCTGTCCTTGCACACCTAACTTGGATTACTGGATCTACTTATGAGACACCTCGATACCCTTAATTTCAGGGCACCTCAAATATTGTCCCAGAATATACTCTTTCTAGCAACTCAGCAGGAAGATGAAAGTAAAAACTATTCTTCAACAGAATAAAGCTGTGGGGAACAAAGGTCCAGGATATCTTAATGATTATAAGCCTTAGGTAAGTACAGATTAGATAAGGGGAGCTCAATTTCCCTTTCACCCTTTCTAATCCCATCTATTTAGTTGTTATATGTTGGAAATTAGTTATGAATCTCTTACTTTTGAGCAGTCTGAAATAACTTCTGTTGCAGAAGCCTACTAAGTCTGGCAAAAGTTAAGTCAACTTCTATCCTGAGGACACTAAGAAGGTTATACTATTTTATTTTTCCAGATCCCTCCTCCTTACCCCTAACACTATGCCATAGTTTTGTTTTTTGGTTTTTGGTTTTTTACTATGCCTTAGTTATACCAAACCATTTCTTATGTCTTTGCTACATGCCAACCTATTTTATATCTCTGTGCTTTTTAAAGATAATGTTTTCCAATTCTGGAATTCCCTTTAGCCCCATTCCTGTGCAGGGAGCTACAATTGATTTTCCAAAGCCAACACTAGATGTTACTTCCTCTACAAAACATTTTCTATGGTACCTGTCCCTGTTTCTATTGGCAGAGTAAATCATCCTCCCCTTAGAATGCTGTACAAATTTATACAGTTTTACAGTGCATGGTGTTGATGGGGAATATACACGTGAATAGGTAGATCAGAGTATGGTAGATATAAATGGTAATAATTATAATAGATTGTGATAATTGTAAAAATATAATGCAAATACAGATGAGGTAGTGATTGATGGATCAAAAAAAAAAAAGTGCTCATAAGTCAATGAGTGTTTTCCTGGATGGAATTTTCACTTGATTTGCCAAACGACTGTGCCCTGCCTATATTTTACCTCACTAACTTTTTTTTTATAGTTCTCTTAAATGAAACAAATGGCATGAGTATTTTGATTGACCAAACCCAATAGGACTCCTCTACAATGGATAACATCAAAATTCAAAAATGTTTCAACAGACTGGATAGGTGGATGAAATTTAACTTATGGAATAAGGAATAGATACTGGGTAGTCTCATAAATTGCAGATGTAATTGTAAATTCACTGATGAACTTAAAAAAAACACTTGGAAAAAGTATATAAAAAACAAAGAGTATGCATAATCTTTGAATCAAATATTTTACATCTGGGGATATTTTCAAAGAGATCATCAGACATGCTGTTTAATTTTTGTATTTTATATACATAAGTACCAATTACATTATTTGAAATGGTAAAAATGAGCAAATGAGCACATGTCAGTGACATGTACATATATACATCTATAAAACTTTTTTTTAAAGATTTTATTTATTTATTCATGAGAGACACAGAGAGAGAAAGAGAGAGAGAGGCAGAGACACAGGCAGAGGGATAAGCAGGCTCCATGCAGGGAGCCTGACGTGGGACTCGATCCCGGGTCTCCAGGATTACACCCTGGGCTGAAGGCACGCTAAACCGCTGAGCCACCGGGGCTGCCCCATCTATAAACTCATATATACTTATGTAAAGTATGTCAAGCTATTTGCAGATGACATGATACTTTATACAGAAAACCCAAAAGACTCCACCATAAAACTGCCAGAACTGATAAATTCAGTAAAGTTGCAGGATACAAAATCAATGTTCAGAATTCTGTTGCAGTTCTATACCAATAAAGAAGCAGCAGAAAGAAAAATTAAGGAATAAATACCATTTACAACTACACCAAAAAAACAATAAGATAGCTAGGAATAAACGTAACTAAAAAGGTGAAATACCTGTACTCTGAAAACTATAAAACACTAATGAAAGAAATTGAGGATGACACAAAGAAACAGAAAAGCATTCCATGCTCATGGATTGGAAGAACAATTATTGTTAGGATGCCTATACTACCTAAAGCAATTTACACATTTAATGCAATCTCTATCAGAATATGAATGGAATGTTTTTCACAGAGCTGGAATAAATAATCCTAATATTTGTATGGAACCACAAGAGATGCCAAATACCCAAAGCAATCTTGAAAAGAAACGTAGAGCTGAAGACATCACAATTCCTGACATCAAGTTATATTACAAAGCTTTAGTGATTAAAACAGTATGGTATTGGCATAAAAATAAACACAGAGATCAAACAGAACAGAATAGAAAACCCAGAAATTAATCCACAACTCTATAGTCAATCTTCAACACAGCAGAAAAGAATCTTCAATGGGAACAAGACAGTTTCTTCAACAAATGGTTTGGGGAAACTGGACCATTTTCTTACACCATACGCAAAAATAAGTTCAAAATGGATGAAAGACCTAAATATGAGAACTGAAAACATAAAAATCCTAGAGGAGAACAGAAGCAGTAACCTCTTTGGCATCAACCATAACACCTTCTTTCTAGATAAGATTCTGGAAGCAAGGGAAACAAAAGCAAAAATAAACTATTGAATAATATAAAATATATATTGAACAATGATAAAAATAAACTATTTTTATTCATCAAAATAAAAAGCCTCTGCACAGCAAAGGAAACAATCAACAAAACTAAAAGGCAACCTATGGAGTGGGAGAAGATATTTGTGAAGGATATATCTGATGAAGAGTTAGTATCCAAAATATATAAAGAACTGATGCAACTCAACACCCCAAAAACAAATATTCCAATTAAAAATTTGGAAGAAGACATAAATAGAAAATTTTCCACGAAGACATCCAGATGGCTAATAGACACATAAGATATTCAACATCACTCATCATCAGGGAAGTACAAATCAAAACTATAGTGAGATAATCAAATCCTACCTGTGAAAATGGCTAAAATCAACAACACAAGAAACAACAGATGCTGACAAGAATGGGGAGAAAGGAGAATCCTCCTGCACTGTTGGTGGGAATGCAAACCAGTGCAACAACTGTGAAAAACAGTATGGAGGTTCCTCAAAAAAAGTTAACAATAAAATTACCCTATGATCCAGCAGTTGCACTACTAGGTATTTACACAAAGAATACAAAAATACTAATTGGAAGGGATACATGCACCCTGATGTTTATAGCAGCATTACCTATAATAGCCAAATTATGGAAACAGGCCAAGTGTTCATCAACTGATGAATAAATAAAGAAGAGATGATATGTATATATGGGTGTGTGTAAGTGTGTATGTGTGTGCAGGTGTGTGTGAAATTGAATATTACTCAGCCATAAAAAAGAATGAAATCTTGCGACTTGCAACAACATGACTGGAGCTAGAAAGTTTAATGCTAAGCAAAATAAGTTAGAGAAAGACAAATATCACGTGATTTCACTCATACGTGGAATTTAAGAAGCAAAAAAAAAAAATGAGCAAGAGGGAAAAGAGAGAGAGAAACCAAGAAACAGACTCTTAACTATAGCAAAGAAACTGATGCTTACCAGAGGGGAGGTAGGTGGAGAGATGGGTAAAATAGGTGATGGGAAAAGGAGTGCACCTGCTGTGATGAGCATCAGGTAATGTATAGAAGTGTTAAATCACTAACTTCTACATCCAAAACTAATATTATACTGTATATTAAGTAACTAGAATTTAAATAAAGACTATAAAGAAGGTAAAAAAGTATATCAGATGCAACACACTTTAAAAATTATAAATAATGTGTAATTACAAGATAAATAATACTGTACAAAAGTGAAAGACAAAAACCAAAATATAAGATCATTGGAACAATATTTTATAAAGTCATATCGTAATTCCATATATTACTCCAAGGTCATCCCGGATCACATTGGCTCTGAGAGAACTAGTTAAACCTTGATCTCTACTCTTTAGAATGATTTATGGAACTGCAAAACTATTCCCCTAAATTTCTGTTCATTCCCAAGGGCTCAAGCACTCCTGATGCAGCACCTAAATTTATGGATGATGTCATTTTCAGGCTTCATCACCCCAGGTAAAATGTTCCATCCTTTTATCAGTTTCCATAAAATGTCCACTTACATCAAGCAATTTATGTGTTTTTACTGAATTCACTGAAGATAACAGCATGTGTGGGGGGGTGGGGCAGTATAGTTACAGAGAGGAACTTACACTGCATTGCATCTCTTGACCTCCACAGTTCTTGCCCCCCACCCCTGCCTTCTCCTCTTATCCCTAGTTCTCACCCCCTCTCTCTTGGTGCCTTGCTGCTATTCAATAACCAGGCCCTACCCCGGGATCAACTTTGACCTCATAGATCAACAAGTATAGTTTTTATATATATATATATATATATATATATATATATATATATATATATAGTAGTTATATTGTTATATAGTTATACATGGATAACAGTAATAATACATTCCCAACTAATCACATTTGCATACATGAAAGATAGCACATGAGTATAGCAAAAACATTAATAGCATTTAATTCATGGTGGTAAATTTAAAAGTGATTTTACTAAAAAAAAAAAAAAAAAAAAAAGTGATTTTACTTCTATTATTTGACCTGTAACTTCTAAACTTTCAGAAACAGACAAGTGCTTTTTCATTATAAAGAAAAAAAATAATGGAGTTGTTTGTCTTATAGTAAATTCTCCAAAATTAAAGATTAGATCATAATTTTGGAAACTATCTTTGAGGTAATGGTATAGGAAGACCCTCCTACCTATAGAATTCTATTATTCAAGGGTGTTGTTAAAATAATGTAAGTGAGTGTATTTTGAAAAGTGTGAATATCCATAAAAATATGCTATTATTTTGATGCTTTGTACTGTCATGATAAATACAATTGTTGGTACTAAATAGAATGTGAACCTCTAGAATAAAATAGAACAGAAATTTTGAGTTAGATATGCTCTAGTGGTTCCCAAAATTCATCTTGGAAAATATATCTTGTCTCTTCACTTTTTCCCTTCCCTTTCTTTCCCTCCTGGTCCTCTATTTTACCAGAGGACAATAGGAAGAAAAGAAGGGGTATCAAAGTTTCATCCCATTATCAGGGTAAGTCTAGGAACTTAAGTGAGCAAATATTGCTATATGATGTTTTATTTTTAACTATGGCAGCAGAGATATCTAATCCTTTATTGTGTCTACCACTGTTTCTAATCTAACCCTTTAATTGTGCATAGCAGTCAATAAAAAGCAGAGTCATGGATAAAATTTAAAGAAAGCAGAATTTATAGGTAGGAAGAGACTGGTAAATATTTAGGGTTGGAAAAGTAGTCAACTCTTTTCTGATTGGCCCAAAAAAAGATTAAAATCAAACAAACGTGGATCTTTTTGGATCTGAAAGTATTAGAAAACCTCTTATATCATGATAGGTTCTTGTTTGTTTTGGTTTATTTTTTATACTTGTCTAAGAAATTTTAAGCAGGTGTTAGAATATAGAAAGAAAATCAAAGAAAAAAATCCTTAAAAATACGACATCTCTGTCATCATTTTCAAGGAGTGTCATCCATGAATATAAAACATACTTTCAGCTCCATGAAACCTTAGCATTAAGATTATTGCACATTTTATTGGCCTTTCCTAGGCTCTGAAACTAGAAATTCATCTGCCTCTAACCTTTCCACCCAAGTCGACTTCATACATAAGTAAAGAGCAAGTTGAAATTACAGGGAGCTGTAAAGAAATAGAAGTTCTCCGCTTTCTTCTTTCAAAACCAATATTAAAATATATGAGGTGCAATTGTCAAACTAAAAAATTGCCAGATGATTCATAAGGAATGAGTGGCCGGCAGGCTCGCCTGACTGCTCCCTTGCATTACCGATTTTTAACGGGTCTTTGAGAAGGAAGATGGTTATTTCCCATCGAAGTCAGACAGCAGTGAGGATGGGAGATGGCCAGCAGAGGGGACAGAGAATGGCCAGATGCTGAACACAAATGGAAGATAATGCCACTCAGCACAGCATGTGCACGTGTTAAATTTTTTACTAAACAGCTTGTAAATGAAATCCCAAAGGATTCAATTTCCCCTCCTCCAGTTCCTTATCTTTCCCACCTGCCCCTATCTTATCTTCTCCCCAAAGGGAAATAGGCATACCTGTCGGGCATCCTTTTAATGTGTCAGGGACTTAACTATAGCCGCAGCTAGATATTACAGCTAAATGGATTTACACATTTGAGGGTGAATATCTGCTTCTGTTCACTGAGCCATGGTCTTGATGTCTAATTTGTTGCTTACATGTCACAGCAGCTTTGATTATTGTAACTAGTCTATGTAGGAGGCAGGGGTTCCTGGTGAGCACGTGACCCTGTTTCACCCAATTTGGCCAGCAGGAACTGCTTCTCCCTGAAAGGTCCTGAGTCAGCATCTTCTTGACTTACTGGATAAGAAGATAATATGAATTTGGAAAGAGAGCAAAGGGAATAATGATATCTTATTCCTATTCTTCAGAAATCCCAACACGACTTTTAGGAGCATTATGATGAATAATGTCTGAGGCTTTTGCTTGCTGATTGACTTATACTGGGTAGTGCTCATCGACTTCATTCATTCATTAAATATGTATTGAGATTGTTTATAAAGTTCTAGCAACTGTCCTCAAAGGCCTTGATTCTTATAAACATGAAAACTTAACTGAACATATTCATATAAATATTTATATCTAGGATTTCCAAGGGACTGGGAAAGGGGTTAGCCTGCTGGAATTGAGCATTGTGAATTGTTGGAGGTTCTGATTGCATGAAGACCAGATAAACCTAGTGGCAGAGATGGTTAAGATGGTAAACCATCAGTGCCAGAACACTGGAACAATGGAATAAAAAGAGGTATAGGCAGTAATAGTCCTTCACTCTTGGGAAATTTATTAATTGAGAAAATCACTTCAAGGGAAAATTAAGTTGGTATGTATCTTGTTACACACTGAATGGCAGGAATGAGGAATGATTTGAGTGGAATGTTGTATGATATTAAAGTATTTTGTGACCTATTCCTTCAGGGAAGACATACACAATCACTGTCTAAATAAGTAGAACAAGCAGCTTTAAATAATAGACAATTAATACCATGCGTGATTAAAAAAAATAAAGAAATGTAAGTCCAAGCCTCTATTGTTTGTAGCTTAATAAATAACCATAATACAGAGGGGACAGAGCCCTTATCTGGCTTAACAATGGTGATTGTTAAAGTAAAGCTAGACATCAGAAAGAGATGATCCATAGAATGACACCAATAAATTCCAAAGTCAACTAATGTATCAGCTGAGAGTAACAGATCCTACTACAGAGGGCAGGAGTGGGATTACAGAGTTAGGAAGATAAAAACCATCGGGTGGAGAATACTTCTGAACAGATCATCACTGAAAACAGCAATGCATGCTTCTCAACCCTAGCTACACAGTAGAATCATCTAGGGAGCATTTCAAAAAAACTGCTGATTTCTGGGTCCTACCCTCTGGGATTCAGATTCAGTTGTTCTGGCATGAAACTGTCACTAGAATCCTCTGAGGTTCTAATGAGCAACCACATCTATGAACTACCACCATAAAGAAAAGAAGGGACTAGATAGGCTGGTTCAAGAAATTAAGCCAATGGATCCTGGAGCTAAAGACTAAGGCTATGATGACTCACATCTATCCACTTGAAGCCACCTGCAATGGTTTGAGAAATGCAATCGATACATAAAGGATCAAACAGATAAATATAATGTGTCTCCAGCCATCATATTGACTAAAATCAAATCATGTTTTGTCCTGTAATCCAAAATAAGTCTTGGGATATGTATATTCAACATACACACACACAGTGATAATGAACTGATATATATTCAATGAAAATAGTATTGATACATTCTTAGTAAATTTATCAAGAAATTGCCCATTTCTTTGCAATAAAGCAAAAATACTCTTGTGGTAAAAAAGGATGGCAAGAGAATTTTTAAAGGCAAGTGAGAATCTGTGAGTAGGGAAAGAGAATACATTCCAAACACAGAGCACAGATGTCTGACAACAAGGGTTTGAATGATTAAAGGGAATATTTAGTAGTCTTCTTTTTAATTTCCTCTTCTTTTGGAAATGACCCCTTTCCCAGGGTGTTTTTTTTTTTTTCACTGTTAATTTAGAACCTGTATGTCTCTTAAGAGGATGGCTCATCTCTAAGGTGGAAAACACTAGAACCATGAATGGATCTAGCATAGGATCCTTCAATAGGATTAAATTAATGCCTCTGAATCATCTTCTTACATTAATTTATTTTTTAATTGTCAGGCATCGAAAATTATTGAGCATCCTCTGTTCATGCAGCATCACCCTGAGTGTAGTTGAAATCATATCTCTTTTCTGCCATTTAATGTTCAAAGATATTTAAAATCACTTCTAAAAGATAATTGGAAATCCATTCAGAATCCACAGAACCACGTGAGCTTCACATAAACTGTAGTGTCCCTATTTCAGAGGGACAGAAATGGAAGAGAACTAAATCTGAGTGACTCTCCTAAAGATGCACAAGGCATCAAGAAGAAAACATTAACATATCAGCTTTCATGGGAATGTCAGTGTTGGATTTAAATGATTATTTGATCACAGGGTAATCCATGCAGACAGCCATCTAGAATGAGATCTATTTCCTAATCTTACTGCTTATGATCTGTGTGATTTGACTGTGTTGTTGAACTTCAGAGCCCTCATTGCCAACATACTATTTATTTTATAACATTGTGGAGTTTCAGCAGGGTGGCTATGTAAAGTGCTGAGTATAATAAGCACTTAAAAACTGCAAGTTATTATTGATCTTAATAATCATATTTTTTAAAGATTTTATTTATTTATTCATGAGAGACACAGAGAGAGGCAGAGACATAGGCAGAGGGAAAAAAAGCAGGCTCCCTGTTGGGGGCCTGATACAGGACTCGATCCCAGGACCCCAGGATCACGACCTCAGCCAAAGGCAGATGCTCAACCACTGAGCCACCAAGATGCCCCTTAATAATTATATTTTTATTATCAATAGGACCTAATTTACATCTGAATAGACTGATTCCTGGACCAGAACCAATAAACTTTTAAAAGATGGCAATAGAATAAGCTTTGTTAAGGTGGACACCATATTTTTTTGTTATGAATGATTAGTGAATATATTATAACATGCTGCAGGAGACAGTTCTTTTAGTTCTCACATAAACTTAGCTGGAAGCTGGGATATTAGAGACCAAGAGGAAGCTGGCTTATTGTTACTTCCTGTAAATAGAAAGCATGGGGGTAGTACTGGGAACCAGAAGCTTGACAAGAGCAGAATCAGACAGGTTAGTGCTAGGAAACTTCTTAAGGGTTTTTCTAGTCGATTTTGCGGCGGGCTGGCGGGGGGGAGTAGGGGGGGTTGTAACCAAGGAAAACTCTGAACCTGAGCTAAAAGATGTCCATAAAATTCCACTGCTATTTCATGATGTAGATGAGGATTAGAACTCAAATCTCAAGATCTTCCATCATTCTTCCCTTTTTACCCATTTTGTCTATTATTCCAGTGCTTTCTAAGTTTAGCACATCTAAGTCAAATTATTTACACTCTTGCAGCTTTACTTTATATGTCTTACCTTTCCAAATGTTATATACCTCATCTATTCTATGAAGACTTAGGGCCTGTCTGTGGGGATCAGTTTATCACCAAGAACAGCCCTGAGATGAAACCAGTCCCAGTGAGAGACATTGGAAAAGGAGAAATCACAAGAAGCCTTGGCATAAGCGACCAGGTCATATTTCCACCACAAATTCCAATGAAATTACATCATCCATTCTCACTTACAGAAAGACTTTGGAAAATAACTAAAGCAGATATACTTGAGAGGTTTCAGTACGTCCATTCATTCTCCAACACCAAGCATATAGGAGACGTCCGTTTTGATTTAATGTGAAAATGAGAAGTGGGAGCACAGATCAAGTATCATTTATTTAGAAAATGAAGACAAATTTAAAACATTTTGTTATTAATTGATAGCTTACAAATTAATTTTCCAAATCCTGTATCATCTGTTCCTCAATTCCTGTGAGGGAGGCAGTGCTTTCTCCAATTAGGGAGGCTCAGTGATTTACTGAAAATTACATGGATCCAAAGTTAGGAATCTAGCACCTAAAGGATGGTTTGACTCTTAGCATGGTGTTCTTTCTAACACAGCACTACCTAATTGCCCCCAAATTATTTGGGGGGTGCTCTGTCTTCTGGAATGATAAAGAAATAAACTTAAATATATGTGGGGCTTTGAGATTCTAGGACAGGATTTTCCTGCAGCACTTTGAACATAAACTGTATAGACAGAATGCAAAGAGGAAACCACACTGGAAAAAGAATCTTAAAAGGTCAACTGGTTTGAGAGGGCAGTCAAGGGAAGCCATCTCAATTTTAGTGTGGTCTTGATATATGGATCTAAACACAATCTGAAAAGACTAACCTAATATCTTGCTGACCCAGAGTTGACCCAAACTCAATCCTAACTTGCAAAAGAAGGAAAAGCTGAAGTTGAAGTTTTGAGGCCATCAATCTTATAACGTATCATCGATGGAAAACATCAGCAAACTATCCAAGAAAAGAATTACAGATCAAAAGTGAAGGAAAAGAAATAAGGAGCAGGCATATTTTAGGTGAACAAAAAAAAGAAGTGTGAGTTTAAATATGATAAAGACCTCTTACATTGGCAAAAATTTTCTGTAAAAGAACTGCTTACATACACATACACATACACATACATGCATACATGGTAACTTCCTTGTTTCATTTAACCTGGAAAATCAGTACAGAAAAAAAAGACGGAATATTGAGGAATGACCAACCATTTCTTTTTTTTTTTTTTAAATTTATTTATGATAGTCACACACAGAGAGAGAGAGGCAGAGACACAGGCAGAAGGAGAAGCAGGCTCCATGCACCGGAGCCCAACGTGGGATTCGATCCCGGGTCTCCAGGATCGCGCCCTGGGCCAAAGGCAGGTGCTAAACAACTGCGCCACCCAGGGATCCCTGACCAACCATTTCTTATAAGGAATTTAAAAGTACAAAATGTGACAAACTGTGTTAGAGTTTTGCAGAGAAATAGAACCAATAGAATATATGCATGTATTATATATGTATGTGTGTGTGCATCTGCATGTGTGTGTGTATACAGATGCAAAAAGAGAATGAGAAAAGAGAGGAGAAGGAGATTTGATTTATTATAAGGAATTGGCTCACTGGCTTATGTGACTATACAAGCTGGCAAATCCCAAGACTTGTGAGGTGAATTGGCAAGCTTAAGAACCAGGAGAGTTCATCTTTTGATGGACACCGAGGCTCCTTCCACAGTTTAGCTATTGTGGACATTGCTGCTATAAACATCGGGGTGCAGGTGTCCCGGTGTTTCATTGCATCTGTATCTTTGGGGTAAATCCCCAGCAGTGCAATTGCCAGGTCGTAGGGCAGTTCTATTTTTAACTCTTTGAGGAACCTCTACACAGTTTTCCAGAGTGGCTGTACCAGTTCACATTCCCACCAACAGTACAAGAGGTTCCCCTTTCTCCACATCCTCTCCAACATTTGTTGTTTCCTGCCTTGTTAATTTTCCCCATTCTCACTGGTGTGAGGTGGTATCTCATTGTGGTTTTGATTTGTATTTCCCTGATGGCAAGTGATGCGGAGCATTTTCTCATGTGCTTGTTGGCCATGTCTATGTCTTCCTCTGTGAGATTTCTCTTCATGTCTTTTGCCCATTCCATGATTGGATTGTTTGTTTCTTTGCTGTTGAGTTTAATAAGTTCTTTATAGATCTTGGATACTAGCCCTTTAACTGATGGGTCATTTGCAAATATCTTCTCCCATTCTGTAGGTTGTCTTTGAGTTTTGTTGACGGTATCTTTTGTTGTGCAAAAGCTTCTTATCTTGATGAAGTCCCAATAGTTCATTTTTGCTTTTGTTTCCCTTGCCTTCATGGATGTATCTTGCAAGAAGTTACTGTGACCAAGTTCAAAAAGGGTGTTGCCTGTGTTCTCCTCTAGGATTTTGATGGAATCTTGTCTCACATTTAGATCTTTCATCCATTTTGAGTTTATATTTGTGTATGGTGCAAGAGAGTGGTCTAGTTTCATTCTTCTGCATGTGGATGTCCAATTTTCCCAGCACCATTTATTGAAGAGACTTTTTTTCCAGTGGATAGTCTTTCCTCCTTTATTGAATATTAGTTGACCATAAAGTTGAGGGTCCACTTCTGGATTCTCTATTCTGTTCCATTGATCTATGTATACAATGGAATATTACTCAGCCATTAGAAATGATAAATACCCACCATTTGCTTCGATGTGGATGGAACTGGAGGGTATTATGTTGAGTGAAATAAGTCAATCGGAGAAGGACAAACATTTTATGGTCTCATTCATTTGGGGAATATAAAAAATAGTGAAAGGGAATAAAGGGGAATGGAGAAAAAATGAGTGGGAAATATCAGAAAGGGAGACAGAACATGAGAGATTCCTAACTCTGGGAAATGAACTAGGGGTGGGGGAAGGGGAGGTGGGCGGGGGGGGGGGGTGAGGGTGACTGGGTGATGGGCACTGAGGGGGCACTTGATGGGATGAGCACTGGGGGTTATTCTATTGTTGGTAAATTGAACACCAATACAAAATAAATTTATAAATAAAAATAAGTAAATAAAAATAAATAAATAAATTTAGAAAAAAAGAAAGAAAGAACCAGGAGAGTTGATGGTTTAGTTACACTTAGAAGGCTAGCAGGCTAGAAAATGAGAAGAACTTATTTGACTACTTGGGGAAAGGTGAGCCTTCTTGTTCTATTCAGGTGTTCACCTGATTTATGAGTCCCACCCACATTGAAGAGGATAGCAGTTTTACTCAGACCCCCAATTTAAATGCTAATATCACCCAAAAATACCCTTCAGAAATATTTGACCAAATATCTGAGTACTCTGTGGCCCAGTCATGTTGATACATAAAATTAATCATCATAGTGACTAGAAGTAAAGAGACCAACATTATACCAAATCCATAGAATTTAAGTGACCGTGACTCTTTGGTGTCATTTCTTTTTGGAAAAAAAAATATGCTCATTATAGTATTGTGGTAAAAATATTTATATGATGCTTTTAATTCAAATGTGTTTGCAAAGGATAAAAACCTCCAAGAAGAGAAATCCAAAATTAAATTTAGGTTATGTGAAAGATCAAGTAAGTATGAATACAGTTTGTGTTAACCTACAGTAAAAAACAAACACAGGGTAAAGTTTTCTTCACCCCAGTTAGTCTTGACGCACATATTTGGAGGGTTTTATATTATCAGAGAAGTGTGTATGTGTGTGTGTGTGTGTATCAAAATTGACACTTGCATTGTTTCTTGACTATTCCTCCACCAGCAGATGAGGTAAACATAAAGTAGAATCTAGGATTTATTGATCTTTAGAAAAGTCTTAGAAAAAGTCTTGATTTTCTTGGGAAACACACTGAATTCTAAAAGACTGGTAGAGAATATCTGATTCATTGTCTGTAATTAGCATTTTTTAAGAGAAACTGAACAGGTAAAAAATCAAAACAAACAAAAATGTAACTGTAAGTTTTGAGAGCTTATTTTTAAACTCCTGACATAATACACACACATGTTTTCTGATATTTTCTCTCATATTTTCTATTTCACACAATTAGAAATGAATGTACTCACCATCAAATACCTAATATGAATGCAATAATAGATAGTTACATTTCCAAACACTTTTAGATCCATTAATGTATTTGATCCTTACAAAATGTCTCTGATAGATTAGGTGTCTTAACTCCAGTTCACAGATGAAAAAATTGAGGCACAGGGCAGGATAGTGACTTTGCTAATATGACACAGAAATTGAGAGTCAGATCTGGAAAGGAATTAGACTTTCTATCATTTATACCACAATACCATCCGTTTCCCATGAGTCCTCTATAGATCCATGCTTTCCCCATAATTTCTATATATATCACTCCAAGGTTTTGGAGAGATATTTTTTATAAGAGGAGGTTATCTATGCATTTTTTTCCTGTTTCCTATTTTCTGTAAGCTAAACAACTCAATTATATCTGGATCAGAGGGACTGCCATTTTCTAGCTGTCTGGACTCTTCCTGCTGCCCTGTGCCTGAGATGAAAGCCTGATGCATTTGCCCAGATCTTCTATTGCTTAAGCAATGAAGAAAACATTATCCTAATCACACTCAATGTGTGCTATCTCCGGGCACAGCTATCATGCATTCCTTCCAAGCTCAGCCATTAAGGAGTCTTACCAATAAGAGAGCCCAACAAGAGCTGCAATACCAGACATTTGCCCTCTCACAACATCCATTTTAGCTTTCCTACTAATTCTGGGAAAGGCAGCCTGTCGGGCAAGGCTTCACAGTCCATAACTCTCCCTTTATTGTCACTTCCCTCCCTCTCCCCTAGAGGGTCAGTTTGTGAGCCAACTCCAGAACACAGCCCATGAAGCAAAAGCTTAAGTATGGCTCAGAGTCAGCCTCTTTATCAAGTGAGCCCAGAGAGTGTGAGCAAAAGCAAGCCTCTGAAGGACAGATCTGCTTTGGCAACTGGTCCACCAGTGAAGATGCCTGTAGGAAAAGCAATTGGTATCAGAGACTAAAATGGCACACTGTTCTGGCTGCCTCCAAAAACAGCAGCTTAGAGTCATCTCCTCTTGCTTACTAAACTAATTGAAAATAATTGTTAGATGCCTTTGAAGTTCACACTATTGACCTGCTATGGATGGGGTTGGAGTTTTCAAAAGTGGGAATGAATGATGAGAATGCCAGATATGTATTAAAACCTTGGTTTAAAAAATGCATGCACTTCTATTAACTCGATGGTATAAGGGCAACAATATGGGTTCTCCATCTGAGCTCTCTATTCAAATCCCAGCTCTGCTCCTCACTAGTTATAGTTACCAGAACAAATTATTAATGCTCTTTAAACTCAAGTTTCTCTATAAATTGGAGCATAATCATGCCTATCTTCCTAAGTCATTGTTTGAATTTATATCTATATATAATTTAAGTGTTATATATAATTCACACACTTCATGGAATATATAGATTTTCTCTCATTACAAGGTGGCTATTAGTAGTTAATCACAAATGCCATGTGATTTAGAATCATTATCATTTAGCAATGAGAACACTGAAGCTCCGATTTCAGTGACTTTCCCCATAACACAAAAATGAAAAGGAAAAAAGCCATGACCCAAATATATCACTTAAACATATAAACGATTACTTCTGTCATTCTGGAAATTCAGAAACTACATACATAACAAAAAATTAAAAGGCCTGCAGTAAAACCTTCGCTTTACCTTAGTTTCCCCTCCCCTCCCCGAGTTGCATAAGATTTTAATTCTTGATTGAATGTCCTACTATTAAAGAGGTACATTAGAGAATGGTGCTGTAATTGGTCTTGAATAGTAGCAGAAGAAGGAAAATCTGGGGGCAAGGCCATAGGAATAAAATACATCCCACATTCACTTAAATTACTTCATAGAGTAGCTTAAGATAAGTGAATGAAGAGATGGCTCTTGACTGAGAAAAAAAGTGTAAAAAACTAAACACATCTGCCCATGATATGTGGTTCATCTATCTGAATCAGTAGGAGGAAACACACAAATTAGGTAGGGCTAGAAATAGTCATTTGCATAAGTGTACCTCAGGCCTAGTTAGGTTTTGTACAGCCTTGTTAACCAACCCTTGACAAGCTGGTATAAGACAGGCTGTAATGACACTATTAGACTCTTATGATATACTTTCTGAACAGTTAAACCCTCTCAGCATATCAAGATGGCTATTTCTGGAGAGAATCAAGGCAGGATCCAGTGGGCTAACAGAAATTATTTCTTAGATTCTTTCCTTCTCAGTTCTTATCATGGCTAT
Organism: Canis lupus dingo; assembly: GCF_003254725.2. Classification (NCBI taxonomy): domain Eukaryota; kingdom Metazoa; phylum Chordata; class Mammalia; order Carnivora; family Canidae; genus Canis; species Canis lupus. The sequence continues at coordinate 30,993,940 of NC_064258.1, read as the reverse complement.
GCTGTCATACTGCAGCCTTGTCCTTTTATATCTGAGGATAATATGATCCTTCATGATATGGCAGATTCTGTTTGAAGTGCTTTATATTCTCACAACTATCCTAGGTGGTAATACTAACGTTATCCCCAGAATGAAATGATGAAAGTGAAGCACAGAGAGGTTAAGCAATTTGCCTAGTATCACACAGTGATGAAAACGATGGTATGTGGGCAGGTAGTCTAGTCCTAGAGCACATTCTTGCATACAAGATGATGTTTCCCATGCCAATTCTTGAGCAATCTATGGTCAAAGACTCATTTTATAGACTGTATCCAAATACTTTTATAAGCTACACTAAAAATCAATTAGTACAAAAATGAAATTGAAACAATATCTAAAATAGAATTCCAACTTTTAAATTATCATGAGTCTCAACATGCATAAAATTACTGTGAAAATTGCTGTAAGTTTCTAAATACTTGATTAGTGCTGACTCTCACTTCTTTATGGCCCACGGCCCATGGCCATCCCCTAACCACACTTTGAGTAGCACTGCTCTAGGCTTGGGTGGCTAACAGGGACTGGGAACATTCTGTGTCATTGAAATGAATGATGTCAGCTTCTGTACAACAAGGCCGACTCTGATGCCAAGAACCCCGAGGTCTGTGTTCTTTAATTGACTCAATTAACCAGTCCATATACCTTAATTGAGAAATTAACAGATGGAAGGATCCTTTAGAACTGAAATTAGGATTTATTTTATGCCAGATCAAAGAGAGCTGACTCTTCTAGTGGATTAATGTATAAAACATATATTGCATTATCTCTCTTTCTGTAAGAACTAGCAATCCTCTTTCCCCTTATTGTTCCTGTGTCTTGGTATGAATTTCCTATTTCCTCCAATTTTCTCATGACCAAAAGTATTTGGTCCACTTCCTGAAAACTACTAGGTATTCAATAAATGTATGTGATTGAAAATCCACCTTTATTTCAGCAAATACTATTTGGATTAAATCTCTAGATATGGATGATACCATAGGGGTACTATGTGAGTCTGAAATTGTGATATGCTCCCTATCTGGGCGCTTAGTACTAAAGGGAAAATATTGTGAACAAACAACCTCAGGAATGGTTTATTCAAATGAAGTAGAGGAGATGAAGAAGGAAAGAGTTAAACCCAAAAGTGTTTACCACTTTGCTTTATTAAAAAAATTCAAATATTTTAATATCTACACTATAAACTTAATGTTCTTGTTATTATAACTTGGAGGCTTTAAGTAGTGCATGATTGCTCCCACAATAAAGACTGTCTTCATAATGAAGTTTTGTATAAATGTCTTTAAATCAAGAGTGCCAAGACTCATGTTAGTCTTCAAAAATACAACTAGTTATTATTTTTCTAATAGTTCATAAATATGAGTCACACATAATGAGAGCATGCAGCCTATTACCTGTGGAAATCAATAAATCAATCTCAGCACCTATTCAATGCTGAGAACTTTCCTAGGTACTACTGGATAAGTATGGGGAGGGGGCAAAGAAAGAATATAAAACAGAGTTCTGCTCAGGTGGAATCTCATTTAGTTGGGAACACACGGAACAGTGAGGCAGTTATCCTCTTCCTTTTGCATAGCAGGGCTGCCTTCCAGCCCCCACAGCCACCTACTCTGCAAGCCTTGTAAAAGCAGATGAGAGAATGCCTAGTCTTTCATTAAATGTTGCCTTGTTCGGTCCCTCTGCAGGGCTTGAGGGGATCAGATCACAGGTAAATGCTGTACAAGCATTGCCAGTATCTTTTCTGTTTCTTACTATCAGAGTTTTAAACCTATAGGAAACTTTAGAGATCTTTAGCCTAACTTCTCTCCAAGAGAAGAGAGGACTTTGAATCAGCTTCTGGAAGATATGGTACACCGACCTCTCCTCTCTTCATTGCCCTCCCTGCTAACGTAGAGTCCTAATGTAATGTTAGGATGCTGATGGGTTTATAAAACACTGCAGTCTACATTATTCTCCCCAGCCCACACCAGATTCAAACCATAAACTTCACGTCCTTTTGGAGTTAGTCTTTAAGCTAGCCTATGTATGAGAGTCATAACAATCTCACCCTGTTTCCCATCACCATTAAAACAATTGAAAAAAATTCAGTCTCTTGGAAAAATAGGTACAATTCTGAACCTTCCCTTCTCTCAAAGGAATGCAAGTATTCCTCTCTAGGTTTTCTTTCTGAGGCATTTAGCTTTGTCTTTTTAGCTTATCTTCTGTTTAGAACAGATTTTCTCCTATCGTCTATGTAGACACCTCATACTTCTTTTTTTTTCTTTTAATTTTTATTTATTTATGATAGGCACACAGTGAGAGAGAGAGAGGCAGAGACACAGGCAGAGAGAGAAGCAGGCTCCATGCACCGGGAGCCCGACGTGGGGATTCGATCCCGGGTCTCCAGGATCGCGCCCTGGGCCAAAGGCAGGCGCTAAACCGCTGCGCCACCCAGGGATCCCGACAGCTCATACTTCAAGCCAGTCTAAGCCATCCTGTTCTTGATATGATGATGTCCCTAAAGAAGAGCAGGGACAAAGAATGCGTACTGTGATGACAGAACAGGAGAATTACACAAATGGTCATCTCACAACAAATACTTTAATGTCTTGACATCAAAGAAGAAGGGAGAGAGGTTCTTCCCGGTAAAGCTGGTTAGAGAAGGAATTACCCAGGATAAGGACTGTCCTGTGGTAAAATGTAAAGTCTCAAATCTTAGTGAGTATACCCCAAAATAGCTTATTTTTCCCTCTGTGAAGTTAAGTTGAGAGTCCCTGCAATTCCCTGCCAAGTAAAGACTCAGGGATCCAGACTCTTGCTACTCTATGGCAGCAGCAGCAGCACCCAGGGGCAGCCTTGTTCAGAGTCCAGGAAAAACTTCAGACCTAATAACCTGAGGCATCCATGAACGTAATGAATTAACTTCTCTCTTATGCATAGAAGGCATCTACTAACTCTGTGCCATCCTGAGAAGAAATCAGGAAATAGTGGCACAAATAATTCTTTATGGCCTGAACTTGCTCACAGAACCTCAGATGTGAAAGACTGTTAGGATCTCCTTGGAGTCTTCCACTAGATCCTCTGTATCCTACCATCGAAGAGAGAAGAATGTCAAGAACTGCTTGTTACATTTGTGAAATGCTAGGGAGTGAGGTAAAATGCTTTCACCCTCTTTCCATTGGCCAGAAAGCTCCTGCTTATTTTCAAGAAGTCCAGAAAATGGAATTTTCCTGAGTGCCCATGAGGAGGAAATATTTTTGGTTTTGAGCATCTAGCCAGTCTCTTCCGTAGGAGCTACAAAGGCAGTTTTGTAAGGCTTTATCTGACACATGGTTTCTTCCCAGTGGATCATTGACCTAATTTATATAATACACTTTAAATGATGCCTGGAACATACTGGTGCTGGACGGCTTTATTATGATTACCATCATCGCATCAATGGTGTTCTTACATTATGACATCAACAATGCAATCTGTATGAGAGATGCTCTTCAGTCTCTTTCCTTGAGAAAAGAGGGAAGGGAGTTCCTGCAGGTCCCATTTAGCTCTCCTTAATCAATCCGTGGCCCCAGAATCGTTCACCAGTTTCTTAATTCTCAACTGAGAACACAGGGAGGGCCTGTCTCCAGGATAAGGGTGTCACTCCACCAAGGAAGGTGCTCTGGCAGCTTGAAGCCTTGAGTAGCTGTGACAACAGAGGTCTCAGCCAGAACCTCAACAGCAAACACCAAGAGCTGGGACTCCAGACAGGGAGCATAGGGCCCTCTGGACAAGCTGCTGAGTGGAGGTGCTTGGCATAGCCTCAGGCAGACCAGGGTGTAAGGGAGAAGCCTCAGAGGATACCAGAATAAGTGATGCTGTGTAGTATGCCTCCCAACCAAACCTCCCCCAATGTTCTTCCCATTCCCTGGGACCTGTGGTAAAGGTTTTGTTTAGCTCTTCACAGCCCATGTAACTTCATTGTCCCACTAAAATTATCTAATTCCCCAAGGGAGCCTTTCCTACAAGCTTTAGTGCACTCTGGTTAACGCCCCAAACCTTCCATCTCAAGTGCCAGCCATGTGCTACTAACTACTGAGCAGGGACCTCCCAGGGCAACACAGAATAGCTTTTTATTGCTTATTGTTCTCAACAACCCCCTATCCCTTCCCACCATAAAGAAATATAAATCTACATCTTTACCAGTCCAAGCCTGAAAGGTAGAAAGAATAGAGACAATGATTGTGTCACTTTACTGGAATTATCTTGCACTATTTTTTTTTTCCTCTAAGGGTTTTAATTACTCTGTTGTCATGGGTTCAGCTAAGACTTCAGGTTCCCACTTTATAGGAGAATGAAGTCTATGAAGAAATGGTTTATAATCCACTTTCCACAGAGAAAAGACCCTGGGTATGTTTATGGACAGCAGGCATCTTCCTGGACATTTGTAGGTGTGTTTCTGCCTGGGAGACAAATGTGATGGTCTGTTTCCTGTGACAGCTGCAATTTCTTCGATGGACTGTTTTTCACCCCAGTCTCTCATTAAAATTGTACTCATCCTTCAAGACCCAAAGGCAAATACTCTTCTACCTTCTTTCCCCACCCCTCTTATAACTTTCATGGTACTTTTATCTCTTACCTTGAGGGGACCTGAACCCCCATGATATTAGGAAGTTTCCAGGAAGAAGACTTGTATCTGATTCATTTCTGTCTACCTCTTAGTGATGAACACAAATTAAAAGCCTAATAAATATTTTTGAGCTGACTGCAGCTCGTGTCAGCAATATGGCCTGAAATGAGAGTGAACAATCAGATCCAGAATGTAGATTTATCACAGGATAAAAAGTAAATTTGAAAGACGGTTCTAGGATGCATGTGAAATTCAAATGAAATTGTATTTCATCTTCGTGAAGTGAATGCATTCTCTTCAAAAGAGCAAAATTACAAATTTCTACAGTGAAATATTTGCTTAAGTATCAACATTAACACATGAATGTTTATTTTTGTCTCTCTCTCCTTAATTTATCCAAATCATCTGATCAGTCCTATTCTATAGATTATTAGAAAGAGATAAGGATTTTACCTATAATGACGCCTAAAGATTACCAGGAGGATAAAATAAGACACAAGTAGGAGGCATCATGGATGGTGCATATGGCCTTTTAAGAGGAATGAGACAAATACAAACATAACAGCAATGCACAACAGGATATAATAAATGTCATACGAAGGATTTAAACAAAAAGTTAAAAGGGGTCAGAGAGAGGACAATCGCATCTGTTTGGATGAATCAGGTAAAAGATCCTATTAGTGGCTTCTGAAGAGACCTTACTATAGGAAAGAATTTGTCTACAAAATAAAGTGATTGGAAATAAAGAACAGCCACCAAGAAGGGAAGCACGGAGCGAAAAGACTTTAGTCAATCAAAAGAAGTTTTATGACAAAGGCATCTTGTCAATTTATTTCATATTCTTGAATCTATAGCCTTCCCTTTTTTTTTTACACTACAATAATTAATTTTATTTGTTCAAGACTCATATTGCAAGCATTAAACCAAGCATGGTCTTTGATCCTGTGAGCCCAGATTCACATATTTAGGAAGATAAAAGCAAACCGCGATCCATGTATATGGATGAAAAACTAAAGGCTCACAGTTAATCACATCATGGCTTTAAATTTCTACAGCCAAAAAAAAAAAAAAAAGAAAGAAGAAAGAAAGAAAGAAAGAAAGAAAGAAAGAAAGAAAGAAAGAAAGAAAGAAAGAAAGAAAAAATTTCTACAGCCTAGAAGCCAGAAGTCACAGATATTTTAGGTCTTTCTGGATATCCCACAGGGTATCTGCACTTTTCTTGAGCTGGGCAACCTCATCATACTTCAGCTTCTAATTGATCACACTGGTTAAGCCCCGAGCATTCAGAATACATGGAAGACTCAGGAAGACTTCGTTCTCAATACCATATATGCCCTTCACCATTGTGGACACTGGATGAATCTTGGAGAGATTTTTCAACATGGATTCAATGAGATCAGCCACACTTAATCCAATAGCCCAGTTGGAATATCCTTTTAGCTTGATGACTTCATAGGCACTTTCAACCACCATCTTATACTTCCTTCCAATTTTCACTGTTGTTGTCTGTTCCCATTTCTGGATTCAGTTCCTGAAGAGAAACACGTGCCACATTCACTCAACTCCACACAGCCACACTTGAGTCGCCATGTTCTCTCAAAATCCATCCGTGGCAGCTGCTGGGATGAATGCCAAGTTTTTCAGCCATAAAATAGCAAAATCTAGCAGAATCCAGATTACACCCACTTCCAATCACACGGTGCTTGGGTAGTCCATTTAGTTTCCAGGTAACATGTGTAAGAATATCCACTGAGTTGGAAACCACAATTATGATACAATCAGGACTGTACTTGACTATCTGAGGAATAATGAATTAGAAGACATTAACATTCCTTTGCACCAGATTGAGGTGGCTCTCTCCCTCCTGCTGGCGGACTCCTGCAGTCACCACCACAATCTTAGAATTGGCAGGCACAGAGTAATCTTTATCTGCCACAATTTTAGGTGTCTGTAGAAATAAGCTCCCATACTGTAGATCCATCATTTCTCCTTTGAGTTTATCTTCTAAAACATCCACAAGGGCAAGTTCATCAGCCAGAGATTTTCCCAGAATGCTGATGGCACATGCCATACCAACTTGTCCAACACCCACTACAGTGATCTTATTGGTTGGGATCGCGGCCTCTTCTTCTGCAACTGGTGCAATCAGTTTTTCCTTAAGAGTTGCCATTGTGCCCCAAGACCAGAGGCTGTAAGAGTTGCGTGAAGACCAGGTTAGCTGCGTCTATAGCCTTCCTTTAGCTTTATTCAAATAGTACTGCCTTTAATTATTTCAGTGTGAGACTGTGAGGTGTGTGTGTGTGTGTGTGCATTAGAGGCACTGTGATGCCTTTTACGGTTTTAATCTAAACCTGGCCCTGCCCAGAAATCCTTGGTTTCAAGAATATTTCCTGGGTTTTTGCCTCATTTACTGGTTCCCACCATCTCTATCTTGATATTTTCCTTGTTTTTGACTAACCCTGTTCGTCTCTGCCTCAGTCTTCACTGTGATTTGGGGGTGAACACTGTTTGGTGTGCTCCCAGACTTGACTTCCAGCTTTTCCTTCGGGTTTTGTCTCTTGGTCTCATCTCCTCGATCCACTGTCATCCTAAGCTGAGAAACCAGGAACATCACATGCTAGTTACATATCGAATACCAATTAATATGGCAAAGATAACTTTCAGAACATGTTAACTGAGAATTAAAATTCTTCTCTTGATGTAATCAAAATTTCCCTGCATAAAACAAACATTTTGATGATACAACTAGATGTGTCTTCCATACATAACCAAATCTTCCTTGTACTGACCCTATTATATTAAAGAGATGGAATGAAAGTGAGGTAAAAAAAATAATTAATTTTTACAATGGAAATGTAAGCAGAACTACAGTTTGTGATTATTTCCCAGTTGATTCTCAGTTCTCCAATGTCTGGCATCAGGAACACAGAAGCATTATGAAACCATTTCTAATAGACTGTGATATGTTCTAAATCCATGCCAATCCTGCCCTCTATCACAGCTGTGCTTTTTAGCATGCATGTCTGATTCATTTGTATTTGGTCTTCTTTGCAACCGGAACTTAAATATTAATTAATCATGATGATGATGGTACATTATAATTATTAAAAAATACAGAAAACACAGCAGCCACCTACGGAAATTCTATTTCTTCCCCAACTGCTCCTTCCCTCAGGCCATACAGCCTACTGCCTCGCCATCTGTTAGCGCCCCCTTTCTTCATGCCTCATCCTTTTGTCCTTGTTCCAGGCTCCTCTACCTTCATTCTTTGCCAGACATTTAACATGAGGCCCTCACAAAAAAAAAAAAAAAAAAAAAACAAGTTTAGGAGAGAAGATAAATCCTGCAATTTCATAAAAGTGGTTGTTGTTTTCTGCACTTAGCTAAAAAAATTAATTTTCTCTGTGCACCCACATCAGTGTTGTCTGCTTTAGCAGATAAGCTTCTTGGGAGCAGGGACCATGTTTTTCTTAATTAAGTACAGGCTTTTTTAAAGCTTTTCATCCTGGACCAAGGTCTCAAGGTCCCTATAGGTGCTCAATAAATATTAAACACAGGCAATCATTGTCTAATGGCATTTATTAAGCATCCCCTTGCACATACTGCTGCTCAGAGAAAAGTTCAACAGTCAGAAGGCCTGCTAGGAATTGATGCTGAAAAATGGATAGCACTAATGCAATGTTGCACTGAATTGATAAAATTAAGGAGACATTTTACATTGTGTTCATACAGACAAAGAATCAACATCCTTTTCTTAAGTAAATACAGTCTTTACTTGGTTAGCTTTCAATCAAATCAGCTATCATTTGCATACTGAGTGGCCACTCCTATGACGAGTTCTAAGAAATATAGAGCATGCTCCGTACCTAAATAAGAGATCTCACAACTTATTCATAAATAATAAATAAGTTCCTATATTTATAAATAAGTCCACTGCTAACATAAATGCTGTGACATCATACATTCATAAAAGTCACATGAATAGATGGTTTACATGGAGGTTAGGGTTTGAGTGGCCTTAGGGAAACGTTGAGTAGATTTCTGCAAGCATCCTTTATTAGACCTAAACATACTTTTTAAAAAATACCAGTTAAAATTCTCCAAATCTACAACTGAGAATGTCAATGAGATACCCACCACCTCATCCCACCACCCACCATCTGCATCATCATTTTAAACTGTAACTATTAAACGAGGTCATTCCTGATCATTTCCTTTCAAAGACAGGAACCTGGGATGCCTGGGTGGCTCAGCGGTTGAGTGCCTGCCTTCGGCTCAGGGTGTGATCCTGGAATCCTGGGATCGAGTCCTGCATCGGGCTCCCTGCATGGAGCCTGCTTCTCTCTCTGCCTGTGTCTCTGCCTCTCTTTCTCTCTGTCTCTCTCATGAATAAATAAATAAAATCTTACAAAAAAAAAGACAGGAACCACAAAATTCATTTGGGCCAGAGTGGCATTAGCTTCTGAAGTGACTCTGGCACTTCATTAATGGAAAAAAACTATTTATGTAGTATTGTATGCTTTAAATCACTAAACAACCAAGATGTCACTAATAAAGTAATAATAACTCATGTCTAAAAAACATTTCCTATTGGGTTATGATTTTCCAGATACATAGGATAAGTGAGGACATCTTGCTCAGATATTTTCCCAATGCTTTGATATATTGATTGATTGTTAGAAATTAACAAAGCATTTATTCATTCACTTATTCAGTTACTTACTGAGCACATGCTGTATGTCCTGCAGTGTCCTTTGTACTGTGTATACATTACTGAACAAAATAGGGACCATCTTTGCTTCGATAGAGTTTTCACTCTACTCAGGCAAGTAAAGCAAGAAGCGGAACTGGGATTGCAGTTTTAAAGAGAGTGGTCAGAGAAGTCCTCGCTGAGAAAGTGACATTAATTTGAAAACAACAAGGGAGCTAGCCACATGAACACTAAGAGGACAATGTTCCAAGATGAAGCAAATGTCTGTAATAGAGGGGCTGCCTGGCACATTTGAAGAACTCACTGCAAGAATCCGTTGAGACCAGGGCAGAGTAAGTAAAAGTGTAAATAACAGAGTCAGTAGAAGAGGTTAGTAAGGAGAGCTGTATGAGTGTGTGTGTATGTGTGTGTGTGTGTGTGTCTGTGTGTGCAGGGCAGACACTATGAGAAGATGGGGACACACCCTATGCCTATGTGGCACTTTGGCCTTTACTCTGGGTGGAAGGGAAGGCCTTTGGAGGGCTTTGCTTAGAGGTAGGATATAAGCTTACTTGGGGTTTCACCCAATCAATCAGGTTGTTGTGTCAAAAATATACTTTAGAAAGACCAAGGCGGAAGTAGGGAGATGTATTAGGACAGTACGGAAACTATTCATATGATAAATGACGTTGACAAGGGCAAGGGTAGGAGCAGTGGATGTGCTAAGAAGTTATGACTATTTATATCTATTCTGAAGATAGAGCTAACAGTATTTGCTGATGAGAGAGACAGAAAGATCAAAGCATCGGAAATGACTCCACATTTTTTGGCCCAAGAAACTAAAAGAATCAATTGCCATTCAATAAAATGGGGAGATGAAAGAGGAGCAGTCTTTGGTGGAAAGGTCGAGGCCTCCATATTGGAAATACTCAAGTAGTATATATCAAAAAGAAGATGCCAGGTGGACATATTGAGTCTGGAATAAAAGGAAGAGGTACAGCCTGGAATTATAAACTTGGTGCTGGTAGCAAATATATAATATGTCAAGCCATGAGGCTTGGTAAAATCACCAGAAAAGTGAGTGCTAACAGGAAATAAGTTCAACATTAAAAAAGATAGATGTGGTTGGGTGACATATTATTGAGACTGTACTCAATTTCCTCAACTGGGATAGAAGCCAGTTAACATGAATTCTACAAATTTTAGCATAGTGCAGTCTGATTTATTTTACATATTGATAACTCACTATCCAAATAATTTATATAAAAATTGCTCTTTATGGCATTTTCTTAACTTGGAGGGAAATTATACAATAAGTAGGCACAAAATAAGGTTTTAGTCTAAAGTAAGGAGGGATCAGCTTGATTGTGAAATTTCAAATTAAACACCAGAATTACAAAAAGGTTCCCATTGAATCTGGAAGGATATAACTATAATCATCCTACAAAAGACCTATTTCTACTCCATCTTATTTTGTATGGGCAGATTAACATATACAAAGTAGATGTATAATTAGATATCATAATAGATGTAGCTTGACCAGAAAGTTTCAAAACAGCAGCTAACTAGTTGGAAAAATTGTTTTTATAACTATTGCCAGCATATAACCCTGAATTGCTAAGGCGTCTCTATGGATTTTTGTCCTTATTTGAATCATGCAGTCCCTCTATAGAGAGTCCCCTTAATTAAAATCTATTTTATGTAAGTAACTGGAAAGAGATCCTGGGGATGCAGGAAATAAAATTCTTTCTTCATTATACATATGTTTCTATGGGCAAAGGCATGTGTATCTACCACTCCCTTATATACATACATAGATTTTTTTTTTTTTTAGGCAAAATAGTGGCTCATCTGAAAGCAGTTCAGAGAAAATATTTGGCATCAACAACCTGCACTTTGGACTCTTCACTTCTAGTTATACTGGGTAAGATTAATTATATTCTAGAAAAAATCTTAGATTTCTCTATTATTACATTGACTTAGTTTTTTCTTCCTCTTTTTCTTTTCTTTTTTACTTTGTTTCAAATCTAGTACAGCTTTTAAATGAAAAAGTGTGTAGTGTTAACATTTTACCAGGACAGGCTTGCACAGTGTGAGCTCAGTTACAGAGAGACTATCAAGACAGCAAGCATGGGTACTAGATCCCTTTCCATCTCCCAAGCTAAAAGCTAACAGAATTTTCTCTCACTGGTATTGCTTTATAGGAACAGACTAAAGACATAGTAAAATCAATAATGCCATTTGTGAAGCAGTAGTAAATGCTAGGCTGAGCACAATCTTTGGAAGGGAAAATGAGAATTAAATTCCGACTTGGTCTCTTACATCTTATGTGCCTGAACAAGTTACTCAAACTTCATGAATGTCAATCTCCTCATCTGGAAACCAGAAAGACTATTGGTAAACTTAAATAAGCAATATATAGATGTATATGAAGTTCTCCAGAAAGAGTAGGTAGTCACTCCCTCAATTTATAACACACTTCATTCAAATTTGAGCATTCTTAAAAGATATACATTGTGACAAAATTATTGTTTGTATTTGTGAAGTTTCAATGGTAGAATGTTTCTATTTATCATCTTATTGCAATGTGTGCATTAACAGTACCAAAGAATTATTGAGTTTTACATTTGGATTTCTATATTTAGTTTGAAATATTTTCAGAAAAATTACACTATGATGCTGCATTAAAAGAAAAACTCATTTATATGCAGAGGAGCAAAGAAACAGATCTTATGGTATAAATTCATGATAGAAAAATGCACTTGACAGGACATGAAAAGAGAAGACACCCACAAGTAAGAAAAGCTATGTGTCCTTGTCATTGAGACACATGCAAAATGACTGCCTGTCACATGTCAGGCAAAGCAATTAAAAGCTGTAGAAATTACCAAATATCTTGGAATAGATCATAGGCTTTCAAAGTCAGGAGGTTATATGAACAAGTCATGACTCATGAAAAATTATCATTCAGATGCTGAACATCTATCTTCAAATGCTTTCCAACTGACTCTCAAGAGAGTCTGTGTTTAAATTCTATAGAAATTTAATTCAATCAAGGAAAAAACAAAACTAATGTGACATCAAGTCTTAAAGTATCCTATCATGGCTAAAGGATGGCTAGAAGTCAAGGACTATGATAAGCCAAGTATCGTATTGATATACTTTCTTGTAGAGGATCAAATGTGATTTAAAAATAAACTCTGAATACAAAGAGATCTGAGACAAAAGTTTGTTGTACACCTGTGGAAGAAGGTATAATTGCATTGGTAAATGCATACTATTTTTGTTGGTTGAATAAAAGAAATACAATTTCTTTCTACAAACAAAAGTTGCTATAATGCTATCAAATGTAGTAATTTAAAAATAATATAAATGATTTCCATAAGGAATAATAAAAAAATTATATTTTTCTTTCTAAATGGTTAAGTATTTTCAATATATTTAGAAACTATTTCTATGAGACAGGTAAGAATATGTCATATTATTTTATAGGTAAGAAGGTAGACACAGACATGTTCCATGGCTTTGTTCTTATTTTAGTTATCTATTACATAACAAATTATCTCAAAATACATCAACTTAAAACAACATTATCTAGGGGCTCTTAGATGGCTCAGTTGGTTAAGTGTCCAACTCTTGATTTCAGCTCAGGTCATAAACTCAGTGTTGTGAGATCAAGCTTTGCAATGTGCTCTGCACTGGATATGGGGCCTGCTTAAGATTCTGTCTCCCTCTTCCCCTGCCCCTCTGCACACTCCACCAGTCTCTCTCTAAAACAACAACAACAACAACAAACATTATCTTACAGAGCTTCTGCAGTTCAGGAATCCAAGAAGGGTTAGCTAGATGATTCTGCTTCAGAGTCTGTCCTGAAGTGGTAGCCTAGCTGTCAGCCAAGTCTGTGCATCTCTAAAGCCCCTACGTGAGCTAGTAGGCTGGTGTATTTATTGCTGGGGTAACAATTCACTTTCAAGGTCATTCAATGGCCATGACTATTAACAAAAGGCCTCAATTCTCTCCCATTAGAGATTCTTCATGAGACTTCTCACCATATTTCATCCAGACTAAGTGAGAGAGCAAGAGAACAAGAGCAAAACAAAAGCTGTAGTGTCTTTTATAATTTTAGAAAAGAAATACCATCACTTTTCCCATATTGAATTGATCACACAGACCAAACCTGGTAGAATGTGGAAAAAGACTATACAAATGGTTGACTATCAAGAGGCGGGATCACTCCAAGATCATCTTGGAGAATAGTCACTGCAGTTAGTGTACCATGATTGATGACAAAGCTGGATTCTAGGGTGCCAAATCTACTCTAAGATACAAGAAGAAGAAAATTCTATTTAGAAACTAAATAACTCGGGAGAACCCTGGGTGGCTCAGCAGTTTAGCGCCTGCCTTTGGCCCAGGGCGTGATCTTGGAGTCCTGGGTTCAAGTCCCATGTCGGGCTCCCTGCATGGAGCCTGCTTCTCCCTCTGCCTGTGTCTTTGCCTCTCTCTGTTTCTCATGAATAAATAAATAAAATCTTAAAAAAAAAAAAAAGAAACTAAATAACTCCTCAAGAAACTAAATAACTCCTCTGCATCCTAAAGGCTAAAAGATTTAGAATCATCTGATTTACTTCTCTTGTTTGTTTGTTTTGATGACAATTAGAGTTAATAATTTGGTGACATTCACCAGGAATTTGTTTGAAAGAATGATACAATAATTCAGCCATGCAGATGTCCATGCACATGCCTGGGCATATACAATGGGAAAGGAATCATAATGGATAATGCTCCCTATAACATGCTAAACTGTAAGCATGCGTACTAAGTGCTCCTAGCCAAGCAGTGTAGAGCAGGAGGTAAAAGGAGAGCACTAGAACTTTTGACATGGAAGATGCTAGATGGATTTGGAAAGTCTGTTTCTAGCCTGTGATTTTAGTAACTCCAATCTGTGTAATACCTCCAGAAAAATTCTGATAGACAGTTGTCTAATTTTCAAAGAAAATTTCAGAATAATATGAATAATATGATTGTTTACAACTCAGGGTAAAAGAGTTCCAGTAGCAATAGCTGCTGAAAATTCCAGTGTACTTACAGCAATTGTTAATGGTACATAGTTTTAAACTAAAGAACAGTGCTGATCCTCCATACGAGTAGGCTCCTTTGAGAATGTCTCTGTGGCTCCTACCTCTCCTCTCATATTTTTGCCTCAATTTATTCAGAATCCATCCTTCTTTTATAACTTATTTCATAAATTCAGAATTAAGACAGAATTCTTGTGCCTTCACTAGGGGATGATAGCTATTATATTGGCTAGAATCTCAGTTTCATCAACTGAATCAAATCAATTAGATATTAGAGCATCTATATTAGAGAACTTTTTTCAGATTTTTATGGGGTTATTAGAGCTTCAGTGGGTCCATGAAGCCCCAAAGAGATACATACATCCTCTCAGATAATTTTGGTACCTCCAACCCTTTCTCCCCAATTGCAGTAACATTGTTTCTAGCTTGAAAACCTTCATACAAATAGGAGATGTTCTTATCTAGCCAACTTTCTTATAGGTACCCTTTTCTAATATCAGTGGGATTGAAGAGAATCTAACCAGATTGGCCCAGTCAAGTTGATTCACTAAATTTGCAAGCTATCTCTCCTTCTTAAAATTCCAATTGAAAAAGCAGAATAAATAAAAAAAATAAGAATAAATTCATGGTAATCCTGGAAGAATGAAAAAAATGCTATTTCCAGGCTGAAACAGTGATTTCTAAAAGATATGAACATATTCTATGGAATGAAAGCTAACAGAACAAAGAAACTAAGAAGTATATACAAATGAACAGCAAATTCTCCAGAAGGAGATATGTCTTCCTAGCAGAAACTTATAAGGACTCAGTTAGTGGGATACAATTAAAAAAAAAAAAAAATGGGCCATGGGCTAGTAGGCTGGTGTATTTATCAGCATTTGCTGGGGCAACAAACACATCTAAAACTTTATTGGCTTTCAGTAATCAATGTTAATCTCTTGATCTTGTCTATGAAGGTTGGCTATGAGAGCTTTGATTGAGGTGAGAGTTAGGTTCAGTTTCTTTCCAAATGTTTCATTCCAGGACCCAGGCTAAAGAAGCACATCTTCTCTGGAGTATCCTGTTTCCATTGTCAAAGCCTGGGGCACAATAAGGTGAGTGGTGGCATACAATATTTCAACACCTCTGCTTGGAACTGGGGCAGATTCCTTTTGTCAAAGTAAGTCACACGATCAAGCCCAAAATCAATGGGACAGCAAGTATAATCCAATCCACAGGGGGTGGGGGTGGGAGAACAGTGTATGTATTTAAATAAGATCCACTAGTTTTCCTTTTTAATCACAAATATTCACTTGATACAAAATACAAAAAACGGTCACCTTCTCCTCAATGAAGAAGCCCCAAATTACCTTTCAAACATGCCATCAGGCCCCAGATCCCTTTTAGTGATTGCAGATATTGGTCCTCTTGATCCAGAGACCTTTGACCTAGAATGACAGGTTATCTCCTCCCACAACACCCAACATGGAACACATACATTCAGGAAGGGTAAGAATGGAAGACATGTGGCAGTCACTGATTCATAGCAATTCTGAAATCCAGCAGGACAAACTTTGCAAGGTCTCTCATCCAGGTGGTAAAAAAAACTAATTAGGTACCAGTCTTACCCCTGGGATTAACCCTTATTCCATTCTTCATTGGCTCTTAATTCTACCCTTATAAATTATTCCTTTTCCATTTTTCTCCTGGAACACATCCAAAAAAAAAAAAAAAAAAAAAAGGCATTAGAAAATACTCACTCTAGGGTGGCTGAGCAGCATTCCCAGCTTGGTTTCTATCTAAATTTGGGTTCCAAGGATACTTTACATCTCAGAGTCACAGGATCTTTTAATATAGATAGGAAATACTTTGGTCAAAAATTTTGTTGTTTTTGTTTCTTTATTTGATTTGGGTTGGTTAATCTATCATCAGCTCAATATACTGGTGTCCTTAATCCTAATTCTTTGCAAGAAATGACTCTGAGTTCGTAACTTTGAGTTTCTTGTGTGTCCGTGGGAGCTTGCCCTTAGTATCTATTATGAGTCATTTTGATCACCAAAAAGGATCATCTGGGGTCAGATTAATCCAATCAGTAGATTTAACAGAAAGTGTAATCATGTCCTTTTTCGATCTTTGCCCTGAGGTCAAGTCTTAAACTGGATCTCTCCAGTCCTTTCTCACTCAGAGTGGTTTTCAATTTTATCTTTGGTTGGCAAAGAGAAAAAAATTGCATCATTCAACCCCGCGTAAGGAAAATTGTGGATTTTCTCTTTTACCTCTCATTCCTAATTTCCAACAAGTTTATTTTTGCTTTTGTTTTTCTTTAAGCTGATGTTATTTTCTTATAAAAATGTCTCAAACACTAGCAGTAACAATCCACTCAACTGCAAACAATCTCTCTTCCTGATGCATCAACCAAAGGCATGAGTTTTCAGATATTTTGACTGCTTTCTAGGTTTTGCAAGAGAAAGTTTAATCAATTGCCTTGCTGCTATTATATATGGATTGCCTTATTTCAACCTTCTGTAACAACTCCTTTGCCATTCATTGTTCTGCCCCAAAGCTAATGATATATAGTTTAGTTTCATTTCATTGTTGTTTTTGCTTTCTTAACAGCATTGCCCCATTCCTGGTACCAAATTCTATATTAGTTGGCTTTGTTGCAATAACAAATAGTTCCCAGATCTCAATGCCTTAGAATAACCAAACATTTATTTCATGCTCACAGATCTCCAGTGGCTCTGTTCTAGACTTTGGGATTAGGGTCAGAGTGTTCAGCACTTTATATCTTCTGGTTATCCAGGATCCATGCTAAAGGAGCAGTTACCTGGGAAATTCTCATCTCATGCTTAAATGCAGGAGTAAAAGAGGATACATAAACAGCACAATTATATTTAAAAGGCGTCTGAAAAAAAAAAGGTGTCTGTGCCAATTCAACGTGTTTTTGCAATGATCAATATAAGATAAGGCTAAGCTCAGCATTATTGGGGCAGATGGGTATAACCCTCCCACAGATGGGGTAAAACAGAAATAAGTATATACTAAATAACAATGCAATTTGCCAGAACCAGGCAGTAATCAATAGCTGTTGTTGAAAAATTGTGTCAAGTATGCATTTTCATATAAATAGGCATCAGTATTTGCCTTCAGGATAAAACTACAAGTCAAATTTACATCTTACAAAATAATTAGAAATTCTGACAAGAGACTCTCAAAGCAGGTGCTGGCACTGTAGAAGTAGGACATTGTCCTACATAAATTAATTCTGCCAAAAGGGGCAGGGAAATCTTACGCCCAGAAGATCCATGCAAACCACAGAGCAGGATTTATTAATGTGACAAGGTAAGGGAGGATCACTCCTTATCCAGACAGAAGACTTGTTTCATTTGACATTGTTTCATTTTATTTGAAAGAAGGAAGACATCATACACTCTTCTGTTCTTCACCTTTACAGTAACCAACAAACCTTACTATCTTAAACACTCCCACCAGTTTCAAAAAGTTGCCTTACCTACTTGGCCTCTAAAGGCAAAGCTGTCTTTCACAGCTTCCAAGGACAGTGTGCTTGGCCACAGATCTCCTCTTGACTGCCCTACATTAGGTGACCAGAAACAAAGGCCACAACTAGAATCCTTGTTGACTGCTGGGAAAATAGAGATTTTTCTACAAAGCGAAAGCATTCCTCTCCATGGACAAAACTTAGTCAAATAGAAAACCTTACAAAAAAAAAAAAAAAAAGGTTGAGAGGAAACATTATTATGAAACTAAGCTTAGAAATGAACACAAGGGTCAGTCAATAAAGGAACAGAGTTAACACAAGGAACATAAAGAGAAATTAGGTGCATTTTTTCCTGTTTTATTGAGAAATAATTAATATACTTCACCATATATGTTGAAGGCATATAGCCATGATAGTTTGATTTACCTATATTGTGAAATGATCACCACAACAAGTGCACTTAACATTCATCATCTCATGTAGATACCATAAAAAGAAATGAAAAAAATTTTTCCTTGTGAAACCAAGTACGATCTCAACTCTGAGATATAAATAATGTAATAGGGAGGAAAATGAAAGCAAGAAAGAAGAAGGAGAGAGAAAGAGAAAGAGAAGACAGAGTGATAAAGGATAGAGTGCCAAAAAAAGCAATAATCAGAGTTGTTGGAAATTAAATTCTACAAATTATGATTACAACAACAAAAGAAATAGAAATAAAGAGTAGAATGTTCACAGATTACATATCTTTAATATATAAATTTAAATTAGTTTGTAGGAAAATTAAGCCAAAGCATTCTTTCAGTTTGTCAGTACAAAGTTAAAAGGGTAAAATTCTGAGATTAAAAAAATTTTAAGAGGTATAAAGTATTTATGTTGAACATTCAATATCCCACTACACAGGGAAGATGTTTGTGATATTTGGTGAACTGTTCAGCAAAGGTACCAATACCATGCCAGTCAGAAGAGAAGTCCTCTTGGATACCATACCAATAGCCAATAATTACAACAGTTTTAATAGGAGACCCCCAAGCAGAAAACAAAAAGAGCCAAGAGGGAAACCTACTCAAAGTACTTAAGAAATAAGATTTTAATGTAGTTAGTAAGGAATAAACTGGCTTCAGAATTCTAAACTGCAATATGCTTGCTGGACTACAATAACCCAAAGTTCAAAGTTCAGGGCAATAATAATAATGGTGAGATTACTATGATAATTTCTATTCTTTTTAATAAAATATTTATTTATATATTTTAGAGAGAGAAAGAGCATGCAAGTATAGGAAGAGGCAGAGGGAAAGGGAGAGAAAATCTCTAACAGATTCCCTGCTGAGCAATGTCCACAATAGCCAAACTGTAGAAGGAACCTCGGTGTTCATCGAAAGATGAATGGATAAAGAAGCTGTGGTCTATGTATACAATGGGATATTACTCAGCCATTAGAAATGACCAATACCCACCATTTGCTTCGATGTGGATGGAACTGGAGGGTATTATGCTGAGTGAAATGAGTCAATCGGAGAAGGACAAACATTATATGGTCTCATTCATTTGGGGAATATAAAAAATAGTGAAAGGGAATAAAGGGGAAAGGAGAGAAAATGAGTGGGAAATAACAGAGAGGGAGACAGAACATGAGAGACTTCTAACTGGGAAATGAACAAGGGGTGGTGGAAAGGGAGGTGGGTGGGGGGTTGGGGTGACTGGGTGATGGGCACTGAGGGGGGGCACTTGATGGGAAGAGCACTGGGTGTTATGCTATATGTTGGCAAATTGAACTCCAATAAAAAAAAAAAAAAAAAAAAAGATTCCCTGCTGAGTGTGGAGCCTGATGCCAGGCTCCATCTCATGACTCTGAGCTCATGACCTGAGCTGAAACCAAGAGTCAGATGTTTAACCAACTGTGCCACCCAGGTCCCCCAAGAATTACTATTCTTTTTAATTATTTTTATTCCTTAATTCTATTCCCAAGCAGTCCCTCCAATAAAGTCTGTCTTCACCTAAAAAATGAAATCTCTTTTCCTATTGACTCGGTTTGGGAGCCATCTAGATTTTCCATTACAATTCAAATCCTAACGTACTACCACTTTACTGGACTCTCTTGCCTTGTTTATACCCAGTCACCAAAGAAAATGGAGAAATAGGAGAACTAGGAAATAGGAGAACTGTATTACAGATAATCCTCAGATTTTAATAAGGAAACCCTTGGTGCTACCTGTACCAATTTTTTTTCCTCTCTCTTGCCCCTTGAGTAGATACAGCTGGCCTTCCTCTCTGGCTTTTGATTTTGTTATTGCCCCCAAACATGGTCTCATATTTGTCAGGATGGTAGTCACTTTCTATTCCCGCGGCTGCCCATGTCAGGATCTGAGAATGTCACATTTGAAGAGTCCTAAATTGAAACTACGGCAAAGGGGAATTTGTTGTCTTTTGAGATCAGAAATGAAGACATTTTCTCCGTAAGATGCGTAGTGTCAAGCAAGTCGATGATCAATTAATACTTGTTCAAAAACTATCAGACCATTAAATCAACTTTCTCCCATCATCAAAACCAGAAGTTTCTTTCTTGAATTTCATGTTGTTTGCAACTTTGTTCTCACAGCAGAAGATAAGGAAACCGTGGAGCCTAGCAGAAGAACAACAGAGGCCTGAATTTGGGTGTAGCTTTCTGCAGTTTTATAACTTAGAAATTATATCAGCATCTCAGAATTTCAATCTCCTCCATATATACTGTGAATACCTCCTAACGTGCAGAACTATTGGAAGAACTTGTGAAAAAAATATATCTGTTTTTACTTGTTTAATTATTATTTTGCTCTTAAAAGACTCAGGATTTTTGGTACGATGAGCACAGTTTAAAGGAAGAATTCTGCAGAGGGGAACACTATTCCTGTTTTGGCAGCCTGGTCAACAGAGAGATTTGTGAGCTGAGTGATGGGCCAATTTGTTGCCTGGATGAATTATATTCAAATAACTTAACACATCTCTCCAGAGAACAGTTTATAGGGTTACAAGCTCATCAAGATCCTGCCCTGTGTAATGGAAGCTGATTGAGTTTGAACTATGGTACCTTAAAGCAAACACAGGCTGCCAGGGGTCTCACAAAGCTGATTGGAGTTCTGTCATCCTTTGCCCTCTGCTTCCTTCTATTTTTGACAACTCAAGGTGGCAAGCACCTTTTCTCTGTAGCTAATGCTTTTAGGTTGTGATCAAGTCTTGGAAAGGGAGAAATTTCTTAAGTGGAAAGTTTTGTCCCTCCGAGGAATTAACGCGCTCACTTCCCTGCCCCCCCCTTGGAGTCATCTCAAGTATGTATAGAAATGTTAAAGATGAGGATGAGATGACACCGTGCCTTCTGTGTAGTTTCTGCTAACTCTCTAATCAAACATTAAAATTTGAATAAGGTGCTTGTCAGAGTAGTTGCTTTCCTTTGTTGGTAAATAGATGTTAATTAATAAAATATTACTTAGGAAAAAGTGTGTTGCATAAATTATGTTTCAGAAATACTTCCTACATTATTTTTCATGAAATGATGAAGAACAATTGCATCTGTTTTTCTTTTTGAATACAGGATATATTGTGTGTGTTTCTGTCCATTTCTCAAGTTGTTTCCACATGAAGCATCTTTTCTTTGACCTGACTTTCCAGAGTGACTTCTTGTTGTAAGTCCTACAGGAGCAGTGATTTCTGCCAGAGTACAGTCTGCCCAGGAGGATTTGTCATATGCATACTTGGGTTTCCAGAGGATTATTCTCCTAAATCACATCTATTTTCTATAAGCTCTTTAATCAGCCTTTAATCCTTCCTCCTTCCTGTGCCATAGCTAATTAAATCATATATGGGAGTGGGCAGTTTCCATGATGTCTGCAGGATGGGACCCTTGGGTAGCAGGCCTGGGTTCCTATGATGGAAGACCTCCAGAGAGCCCAGGGCAAAGATGAGGACGTCTGGTTCATTGACCTCAACAGGAGAGCAGAGCTACCATAATCTTTTGGAGAAGCTTAGATTATCACCATCAGGAAAGAGGGTCCTTCGAAAAGTGTTCAATTCTGGGAGTTACAGGAGTGCCTGGGTGATTCAGTTGGTTAAGTCTGTCTTCGGGTCAGGTCATGATCCCAGCATCCTGGAATGGAGCCCCATGTCCAACTCCCTGCTCAGCAGGGAGTCTGCTTCTCCCTCCCCCTGCTCTTGTGGTCCTGCTTGCTCTCTCTCCTTCTCAAACAAATAAATAAAATGTTAAAAAAAAATCTGAGAATTACACAGAAAGGAGGAAAAGACTTTTGTCTAGCCTGAAATCATGCTTAGTGATGAGATAGATCGCAATGATGTAGCCAGGGCACCGCCACACATCTCACCACATTTGGGTGGTGTCAGCGATGCCAGTCACACTAAAGAGATGTACAGGGGCTTTGGTTCTTCTGTGAAGTCTTTCACTGATTACCATCTATCCATGCTCTCATTCCTCAGACCTTTTGTATAACTATTGTATTACTGTAAGTCACCCAGCAATTACTCATGTGATTCCTGGTAGCATTTGGTTCACTAGCCTGAAGTTTTATTTAGTTATTGCCACGTGTCTGCAAATGCTTTAATCTCCCATTTCTCAGTAACAGGTAATACATTTATTTTCTTCCTTATATCATTTTGCTAATCATACATACTCTTCTAAGACCTCTATGGGTAAATGTTCTTTAATCAGAAAATCCCAGTGAATTGTGATTGGGCATTGCCAGCACATCAGCTCCATTCCTCTGCCACTCATGCATCAAACAGACTTTTGTTAAAGTAGGTTTATTTTTTACAAAGCTCCTAACCATGTCCTTGGCTATCAGGGTGCCTAAAAAGGGCGCTCTTCTTCAAAGGATTTGACTCTCTGGAAGAGCAGTGCCATCCAATAGAACTTTCCGTGGGAAGTGTTTTGTGTGGGCAGTGTTCTACAATCTGCACTGTCCAATTAGGTTGCAATTAGTTACATGTGGCAATTGAACACTTGAAATGTGGCCAGTGTCACTGAGGAATGAAACTTCTAATTTCATTTTTTTAATTAATCTTAATTTGAATAACTCATTAGTATATTGGCCTTGAGAATCCGTCATGAGTCTCCTCCCACCGAACAACACATACATGAACACACACACACACACACACACACACACACACACAAATAAGAATTGCAAAATGCAGTTTAGTTACAAATAGAGATGGGATAGTTCTCTCTCTCTCTTTTTTTCCCCTATTTACAAAGTAAACAGAAAATCAAGTCATGAAGAGAAAGGAGCCCAAATGAAGACCCTTCTGGGGCTATAAAGCCTACTAGAAAAGGAGGAACCTTGACTACAAGCAGCTAATGAACTAGCACAGGAATTACATCAAGTGAGAGACGCAGAGATAAAAGAACACAGATTGAGCTGTTCAGTGGCGTGGAGCGCCTGCCTGGAAAATAATTTAACCTTTGATAGTTCACTCTGGGGAATAGGGAAGAATGGATCTTACTTTGCCAAGAGAAGTGCTTTCGTATAATGGATCCCCATGTAGAAATGGATGAACTAGCTAGCAGCTTTTAACTAGATTGCAGATAAATGGAAATGATTATAGAAAGCCACGCAAATTAGGCAGGGACTACGACATCTCCACTGACTCCCCACAGACACCTTTGGAAATACATTACCATCTGAGACAGTTCTGCTCATTTATTATCATCTTATTTGTATTCTTCTCCCAGAATATGTCACCCAGGATGCTTATGTAACACAAGCAGGACATGATGATCTGGAGAACTTTCAAGCTCCTGCTGTTACCGTAATACAGCAGAGGCACTCTGGTGGACTTCCTGCAGGCAGGCTGGTGACAGGTAAGCCTAAAGTTTGTCACACCACACAGAGAAGTTCCCGTGAGCAGGAGTTGCTGATGCTGAGCAAATTATCCTCCTGCTTGGGTGCTCTCTTTCTCTCACCCCCATATCCCTCTAGGACTGGGGTTTTACCCGATTTGTGGCTAATGAATAGGAACCTCACACTGTATGCTGAGTGATTGCAAAGACGAAAGCATTAGCGACAGGCATAACTCAAACAGTAACACTTAGAGATTCAGATTCGGAATTAGCATCATGAAACTGTCCGTATTACTGAATGTAAAAACAGAAGTCAAACACAGCAATGAATTAAGTAGTACAAAAACCTACAATTGTTCCCTTCATTAATGTGTAACACTGAAGCTTCCCTGCGCACATCAAGAGAAGCACTTTGGGGAAATTCTACTCAGGTTTCAGTTCTCAAAAGGCAGGTAGAGTATTTTGTGCTAAACCATCTAAACGTATTGTAACATAATTAGAGCTGCTCAGAGTTCTAGGGAACAGCCTGTCAATTCTTCCCGGGTTTCATTTTTAATTTGCCTCAGGAGCATAGGACCCACTTCAGAGTCTATTTAAATAGAGACAATCTTGCACAGGTAGGAATGTAAATATCCCTCTGAGGCGAAGTGGTGATGCTAAAATAAGTCACTACAGATATTTGCCAACTGGTTTGAGCTACACACTTGAGAAAGTCTATTTTCCGGGGAGATCATTTTTGAATCTTATAATTGCCTAATAATTTTTCTTCATTTCTAGATATGCTCTCGGTTTTCTTATTTCTAAGTGTGTATAATTTCGGATCTTATGATTAAGCAATTCCATTCCCAGCTATGGATCCAGTAGGTGCATGCATGCTTGCATGCGTGTGTGTGTGTGTGTGTGTGTGTGTGTTTAGTCACCAAAAGGTATGTATAAGATTGTTCAAAGAAACACCATTTGGAAAAAGCCCAAATGTCTGCCAACAGCTGAATGGATAAACAAAAAAAAAAAAAAAAAAAAAAAAAATGAATGGATAAACACATTGTGTGCATTGCTATGAGGGAATACTATAGAGCAGTAACAAAGAACAATTATGGCTGCACACAAGATAGATATATATTAAAATATCAGTAACAAAATATTGACAAACATAAATAATATGTTTTTATGACTAAAACATATATATCCAAAAAACATAATTTTTGCAGTTTCAAGTCAGGATAGTAGAGGAGGGCACACAGAATTGTTTGGTGTTCTAGGGAGCTGGGAATATTTTCTTTCTTGATCCAGACTTCTATATATGTGTTTAGTGTAGAAAAATTCATGGATTTCATTCTGCATTCACTAAATAAATGATGTAGCTTATCACACAGCCTTCATAGGCTCTGGTTATATGAAGCAAATGGCATTTGAAATCAAAATTCTAAGGCATTATTTTTGCTTCTATTTTTTTAACTTTTCTTTTACACTGATTAATTTATGCAATAATTAGTGAATGTCTATTTTATTCTCAGCTCTGTGATAACTCAAAGAACTATATAACATGATGATTTTTCCAAAAGAGTCTACATGAGTTAGGAAAATAATGGATATATGGTAAACATTCATATAAATCAAGAAAGACTTTACAAGCAGTCCACAGATGAGTTATACAGAGAGGCAAAAAAAACACATCTTCCAAGGACAGGTTGCCCCACCCTGAGATAAGTATTTCTTGGCTAGTAAAATACTACCAAGACAGAAAGATTGAGGTTTTCTATGAACTGAACTCTTTTTGAGGCTTCTGCAAAGATATTTTTCCATCATTAAATGGGTTCAATTAATAATTGTCTAGTAATCATTTTAAAGAAAATTTCTTGATCCATACAATGTGCCAAACAATAGTAAAATAAAACAAAAAAAGTGTTTTATGAAAATTATAATGAAGCCAACACCAACTCTTCGTTGCTTAACTGAGCCCTAATTGTGTTTCTCTTATAACCTAGCACTTAACGTCCATACAGTTACGATGCTCTGGTTTCATGTAGGAGAAACCAGGTCTTACTGTTTGAAGAGAAAGAAAAGCAATTTTCCAGGAGAATCTAAATGGTTTACAAAGGACTTCTCAAAGCATACGGACAGACTTGGAAAATCAACAGCAATAAACATAGCTTCCAGGTCTTATAAAATAGGAACTTCAACTATAGTCTATTAGCAGGTACACCCTACTAGGACACTACTGCTGCCTCTATACTGCACTGCCAGTAAAACTGGATACTATTGATGCCACTCCAGGACACCTCTGTGATCATTGTTGTACACCATTAGTATCACAGCCATTAATGTTTGCAGCCCTTGCTTAAAATTCAAAGTTCTGGATGAGAGCATCTTATTGGCATCAAATGGCCAAGTTAGCTGCTGGAGTGAAGAGAGAGAGTGTGTGTGTACCTAGCTCCTCAGGTATTCACACTAGAAACCCAACCTTGTCAGCCACCAAAAAAAGCAACACAATGTGGGAAAGCATTCTCAACCAGAAAAGGGGCATGAATGCCAAATAGAAAAACAAATGTATCTGTTTAACAGTAAAATGATCCTATATTATAATTGCTTGTCTCATTTTTCTCTGCTACTGGTCTGTGATCAACCTGACAGCAGAAATAGCATCTTATTATTCTATTTCCCAGTGCTTACAAGAAGGTTTGAGTTTGCACGCATAATAGAAGTTCAATGACTGTTTGATGGGTAGATGGATGAATGAAAACAATGAGTGAATCAGTTCAAACCAGAACCTATGCTTGCATAATTTTGTAAAGCTTTCAAAATATTCTTGTACTTGAATCTGAACTGAATCAGTATGTGATTTGATCTTACAAATATGAAAGTAAGAGACTAACATTTCAACAAAAACAGAGGACTTAGACACAAAGTAAGGAAGAGACACAATCAATTCACATATGATAAACATGGCTAGTTGCTATTAAAGTGGAAAATAAAGCAACTATGAGACATTATCTGATGCCCTGGAATCTAGAGCAGATCCAGGTATATGTTTATACAATAACCATTCCATAAATGAATATTCAATTTACTGAAGAATTAGTGACATAATTCCACTCTCAACCATAAAATAGGCCAAGATTAAATAAAGGATAATAGATAATGTTTCAAGTTATGGGGGGAAGGTAAATAGGTACAACATTTCTGGAAAATGGTTTGGAAAAATGTGCTAAATACCTTTAAGAAGTTGAACTATTCATTCATCCATTTGTCTAAAAATAACAAAAAATGTATGTAAAGATTTATGTACCAGGATATTCATTTCTGGAAGACCATCAGCCACAGCAAAGGTCAGAGATAGCTCCCGATTCCATCTTCTCCCAGGCTGCTCCATCCTACTGCAATGGACCAAGCAGCAGGTAAATCTGCCTTAAAATTTAAGAAAGCTCTGAAAAGCCATAATTCTCATTACTAAATTTGAGCTTGGGTAAAGAGCATTCCTTCTCTGTGGGCATTTAATAACTTTCTGTAGCAATGTGTTCTATGAGCCTTTCAAGAGGCCTTGTAAGAACTCAGACTTTGGATTCAGGTTGCTTAGGTTTGAATCTCACCTCTGCCACCTGCTATTTGAGTAACGTCTTGAGTGATTAATTTAACTATACAGTGTCTTCGCCTTCCCATTTGCAATATGGACATAATTCATGGTAACTACTTCATAGGGTTGTTGTAAGGATAACATGTGGGTAAGATAGGATAAGATAGGATTGTACATGAAGTGGTCAGAACTACAAGGGATATAATGGATGCCACATAAGTTGTAGCTCTTCTGCAGGTTGATTACAGAGTCCTGCATGTTCAGTACAACTCCATAGCTTTAAATAATGACCGGAGACACTAGGGAGTATAAGAGTTCTGAATAATGTCAGGTATCAAGAAGTCTGAATAGGAGCACACCATGCCCAACATGGGTTATAGGTAATCTCCAGGGAGAGAAGGGGAAAGAGAACCATCATGGCATCTAAAAAAGTAAGTGAGGGTATTTTCCTGATCTATAGTCTCCTTTCCATAAGGGTATTTTCTATTACTACCCCTCAAACAGGAGGGTTCTGTGAGCTTGACAACCTGGAAACTGGATGATATCATGAGGCTTTAGAGACCACAAAAGAGGCTTTTGAGTCACAAACCCAAGGAACGTCTGTGAGTTGCACCTACAGTGGCAGCAGGTGGTGATAAAGGAAGCTACAGCTCAGAGTAGGGAAATTATCATCTTGTCAAACAATAATGCGCTTCTGCTTTTCTCTCAGTTCAAGGACAGCTTCTCCAAAGATGGAGATATTACTAACACTAGTTCACACTTCCCCCGATATTTCATTCTTCCACTGTTTGTTCTGTAACCCATAAGCAGTACCATTCTCGAATCTGGCTTTCATTAACTTTATCATTTTTTTTCAGTTTATTTTGCTCATCGCCTGCCAAACATCACTGCTATTCAGTGGCAATTTGAATAGATGTGAAATGATTTTCCTGTGCAGATTTTACCTGATAATATTAAATCAACAACAAAATTTTTCTCTTAGTTTCAGCCCATGTGGCCTCTGGGTAGGAGAAAATAAAATGAAGACTTTGTTCTTTCAAAACTAAGGTATCTGGTAATTCTGGCAATATTTTTATAAGTTATAGCATCTTGCTTATTTTTTAAGTAAGAAGAAAACTGCAATACCATAGGGGAGAAATTCCCTGAAAGTATAAATCATTGGGTCCCAGATACCAATATTTTTTGGAACCGCAAAGGAGTTAGCTATTAAGAGTCAAGGCAAGCTGGAAAAAGGGATACTGTATACCACACTTCTTCTTTTTAATAGTCAAAAAATTAGGATGAATTCTTACATTCAGTCTCACACTCCTCTCTAGTTATTCTCTCAAAAATTTTTTTCAAAGAAGAGCATTTTTCATAGGAGAATTCATGGGAGATTAAAGATGGCTCCCATACTCCTCCTCCTGTCTCTGAGATGTCCAATCTGATTCCTCTCCCATTATGTCTGGGCTGACCTTAGTGACTCATCTGACCAATAATAATTCCAGGCCTTCTGGTATTAGTTTTCTGCCAAGGCCTCAGGGAATACCCCTTACCCCCATTCCTTAATGTCATGAGCTGCCATACAAGTCTAGGTCTTGGCCACCATGCTGAAGAAACCACGTGGAAAACCACAGCAATGACATGAAGCAAGGAGAGAGATGCCCTGGCTCAGCTATTCTAACCTCTCTAATGAGTAAGTATGAGGTCCCAGACTGCCATGAAGCAGAGGTGATCAACACCATACATCCTGCCCAAGTATCAGATCTGTAAGATAAATGCCCATTGCTCTGTTAAATCCCTAAATTGCAGGGCTATTTGTTATACAGTGATACCTACCCAGGAGCATAATTAATAAGTGTACAACCAACTTCCCTGGCCAAGAAACATGGGCACACCTGGGACACGTAATACTTTCCAGTGCCAATGACCTAAAGGGGAGAACGTGTAGTGTTTTTGAAGCTGCAAAGTGAAAAGAACATGCCAGCTTAGATGGAATACTTGTTTAAAACAAAATTCTTAATTTGGAGCAGGCTGTAAAGTGTAACAGCATCACATGCAGTTTATCTGGTCTCTTTCATGCTATATACATGCTAAATGCATATTTTTTAAAAGATTTTATTTATTTACTCATGAGAGACACAGAAGAGAGAGGCAGAGACATAGGCAGAGGGAGAAGCAGGCTCCATGAAGGGAGCCCAATGTGGGACTGGATCCCGGGACCCCGGGATCATGCCCTGAGCCAAAGGCAGACGCTCAAACACTGAACCACCCAGGTACCCCATAACAGCTGAATGCATATTTCAATGAGTTAATGTGGAGTTAGTTATTCTACCAGGGGCTGATGATGGGTTTACAAAAAAGCTGGTCTCTACAACGCTGGTAAAGGTTAGTGTCTGCCGTTCTTCAACTATTCACTGAGTTACAGAATTAGTCTTTTTCTCTTTTATTAATACATTCTTTGTATTTTATTTCATTTTTATAATAAGCAAGCCTTCTAAACCTCAAGCCTGGTAACATATCTTAAATCTTTAATACTTTTCTATAATCTTTACCATGTAGTAAGGAGTTTTGTTTTTTCTCCCTGTGGATTTTTTTTCATTACCATATTGACTTTTGCTTTGAATATATATATTTTTCAATCTTTTATTCACAGTCCTTGGCTGAGGTAACAAAAATCCCAGCAGCCAGTTGTAAGTACTTGCCAACAAATGACTTAAATAAATATTTTTCTTATAAAAGTCACCTCTGATTCATTTTATTGGGATTAAGTCAATAATATCTCCTTTTTCCTATTTAGAAATGAGATATTCAAGAATGTGGAAACATGTTATTAAATAAAAAGAAAAAAGTAGTTTTAGTTCTGTCTAGTATGTATTATATGATGCTGATTGAAATACATATACATGTATTTATACATACAAAGAGAGAGAAAAATTTCTGCCATCATTTTTAAAAATCTTTTGAGTAGTGAGTTTAACTGTACCTTTTAAATTTTCTCTTTCAAAAAATATATATATTTAAATTTCTATAGTTAACTTTTAAAATTTGAAGAGAACATTTTTTTCCATTTCACATGGCATACATAAATTAAAGAGTAGTGTTTGCATAATGACTTACAGAGTACAGAGCACTTGTACATAATTTTGCTCACTTAATTCTCAAAATAATTCTATGAGAATAGAATATTAATATCTTTGGACTTTATTTTTCTGGGACTTTCACTTTAGCCCTTTGGCATGAATATTAGGCTAGCCTTTCATTTAACAAATAAAGGAACCGAGGTTCAGAAATGTCTTCCATAAAGTCACACAACTTGAAAGTGGAAGACATCAAAGGCCAGTGTATGTCTGACTCCAAAAGCCTATTGTAACAATCTACTGTGCTGAAGCCATAGATGCACACAGCTTGCTCCTCTATTTTCTACCACTGCATTTCCTATTCCCTTTTAGGACGCCTCTTGCTATTTCTCTGAAGCAATCGGTTTGTCCAAATCAGTTTTGCTTAACAGCATATGCTGAGAATGCAGATACTGATTTTGGCGACTGCTGTGCTTCTACCAATACCCGCGCTTTGGCTCTCGCATTCACCACCACTGACTCCAGATCTCAGCCCCATGCCTCAGCACTGAAGTTCATGAAACAGAAGGCTGGGCCTGCTAGCTACAAAAATTGACCCACGTTCTAAAATTTGAGTTTTATCACATGTCAGATGAGAATTATGGACATATTTCCCATTATTTTTGTGAAAGCTTTATGGGCACTTTACCAGAAAACTCTAAATAATTGAGGAACACCTTGTTAATTCTATATTAAGAGAGCTATGAAAAAAAAGAACCTTAAGTATATATTATCTGATATTTTATTTAAGAGCGATAAGACATTTAAGTCAACTAGGGAGAAATAGCTACTTCAAATTCATGCTGTTTTGAATAAAACCATATCAATTTAACAAGATTTCATTGCACAAAGAAATGCTCTTATTACATTGTTGCATATATAATGGGAAGGTATATGGAATTATAATGGTGCTGGTCAAATTCTCATCTTTGTTGTGATCAAAGGTTCTGTGACATTTGCTTCTATTATTTGATAGCTTTTGGGGGATCTCCCCCCACACTTTAAGGCAGGCCTTGCTTAGCTATATGTTTCTATTTCCCTTACCTGCTGTCTGTCCTGTGACCCTTAAATCAGTCCAAACCACACATCTCAACTCATGAAGACCAAATGCAGACATCTACCTGGAGTGATAGCAACTGTCCTGGCAAGCCCACTTCAAAGATTCCTCCCACCAAAGGGGACTCTCCAGCTTGGAAACACTCTGCATTGCTCCTTTTCATCCCCTCAGTCTTAAATGTGACATATCAAGTTAGTCTTTCCAGTGCCTGGCCTTTGACCTCCTCCTAGACACCTTGATACATGTCTCATTTCTTCCTTGTACTATGTTGCTGCCTGCAATCTTAGAAGTTCTTAGGAGAAGAAGAAGAATGGCTGGCAGCCTCAAGAATTTGGCCACATTTTTTCAATAGATTGGATTTCCATAGTCTCTGTAGCTTACAACACACTTCCTCATTCATCAGATGAATATTGCTGTAACATGGGAATTGTTGATAATCTATTTTTATAGATTAAAAGAAATTGAAATTATGAAGCTTCCATGGCTTTATCAAAGGCCACATGGATATTTAGAGTATAAAGTTAGAATATCTTGGCTTAAAGACTGTTTTGATCATTTCTAGTGTTTTGAACTTTTGGACTTAGGCTTTAAGATCTGGACTAGGAATGAGACAAAGCCCAGATATCAAGATTCCTAAATCCAGGGTTTTAGGAGTTCTGTGTCAGGAACGGAAGGCAAAGATCAATATGCATATTTTCTAGCATCTCACATCAGTGCTATGGATTTCATTCATGTAAGAGCCTCTCCACCTCACCTTCTGATGGAGGTGTGGGGAGTTATAACCAGAGCACGAAGGTAAACTAGAACAACAACTCTAATGAGCAAAACCCTGAAATATTTACAGCCAATAATCTTTCCCCAGCTGAGGACAAGCTAACCAGACATACGTATAAAACTCTACATATCCAGATGTGTAGGTCATGGAAGTTGAGGCTATTTCTCTCCCCTCTCCCTCCCTTTTTACCCTTTGATTCACTGTGGCCTCTGATTTGATTGTTTTAAATTGCAGTAAATGTCTGGTAGTTTATTACTGATGCACCCAAAAGCTGTAATATTTGTTTCATCTTTTACTTTTGCAAATAAAACCTCTCAAATTTACGGCGAGGATTTACTTTATTTTATCCTGCTTTTTGTTTCTTTTTATTTCCCCTCTATCCTAGCTGGTTAGAATTGGCAGCTGCTTTGCCCATTCCCTGGAGAAAATCTTGCAAAGCTAATGATGCTGGTAGGGGTTCCATTCATTGCAGGAAAATGTCAAACAAGGTACTTACGAAGTGGAATTGGCTAGAGAATGTGGCTGTACATTATTATTTAGAGTGGAGGGGGGAAGGTAGGTCTGTCAATTGCTTGCATTTAAATGTCATTCTTGTCTGTTTCATGGAGTTTTATGTCAGATTGAATATAACCGAGATTCAGCTAGTATGAGTTAATGGAGCTACTTCTGCTTCTAAATCCCCTTTTTCCCCTTGTTTTCAGAGGTTATGTGAAAATCTGGGCAGTCTGATGAGAAATAGAAGTGGTTTTTTGCCTTACACACACGTACGTGCACACACATAATTTCCATGTAGTCTCTTGTGTCACTAACTATATGATTTATGTGGGAATCAAATTGTGGGTCTTACCCCAGCAAAACTTTTCCATAAGTATTCACCCAAAACGTATGCATGCTTCCACCACATCATCTTACACAGAATCTGTCAGCCTCCCCTCCTCTCATCTTCCTCCTTGTTCTCTTCCTTCTATAAAAAATCTCCACCAACTGTCTCTTTTTTACATATAAATATTATGAGTCTGGTTGGTCTTTTTATGAACTGAGTTGTGTTCCCCCCAAATGCAAATATTAAAGCCCAAGCCCCAGTGTGACTACATTTGGAGATAAGGCCTTTATGGAAGTTTAAGGTTAAATTAGGTCATAAGGCTGGGACCCTAATCCAAAAAAACTGGAGTCCTTATAAAAAAGAGGAGGAAATACCAGAGCTTTCTCACTTTGTGCATATACAGAGAAGAAAGGCCATACTTTCCTCTACCGAGTGAAAAGGTAGACATTTACAAGCCAGGGGGAGAGGTCTCATTGGCAACCAACCCTGCTGACACCTTGATCTTGAACTTCTAGCCTCCAGAATTATGAGAAAATAGAATTCTATTTTTTTGAGCCTCCTAGCCTATGATATTCTGCCACAACTTAAACAGACTAATAGAGTGCTCAATAGAAAGCATGTTCCAAATTCTCTTCTCTCTTCTTGATGATGAATATGTTTCATTAAATTGTGTGTACTCCCTCATCCTGCTCTCCTAGAATTATTTTCAAGTGTTTTTATATTTTTAAATGGATTTTCCAAACAGTAGACTCATAGAAACTTCAAAAATAGGACACAAATTTCCTGTATACCCTTCACCCAGCTTTCTCTAATGTTCTCATCATATATTACCATAGTAAAATTACTGAAACCAGAAAATTCACATTAACATGACATAATTAAATAATCCATAGACTCACTTAATTGTTTCACCAATTTTTCAACTAATACCTATTTTACAGCTCTGGGTCCAATTCAAGATTCTGTATTGTATTTCATTATTATGCATCTCTTTTCTCCAATTTGTGACAGTTCCAGTCTTTATTTTTTCCAGATTATTTAGTAGTATATTTATCTCTCGTGTACTTCAGTATCTGAAAAATACTGGTCAAGAGCATTTTTTTTTTTACAGTATCTTAAAATTTAGATTTCTCTACTATTTGCTCAGGATGAGATGAAGGCTCTGTACTTTTGGCAGGAATACCACAGGAAGGATTATGTGCCCTTCTCAGTGCTTCCTAGCAGGGATGATTATTAGTGATGCTAATTTTGATCACTTTGTTAAGATAGTATCCAATGGGTATCTCCACTTTATAGTTACAATTTTTCCATAGTCATTAATAAGTATCCTGTAGGAGATACTTTAAGATTAGACAGGTCTCCTTTTTCCTCATGTTTCTGTCACTAATTTTCACATCCCTCAGTGGTTCTGGATGTGGGAAACAAAGGCAGAAGAAACGTTATTAATTTCTTTGCTACCTACAGCCCATTGACAAGTCCTTGAAACAGGCAGAGTGACATTCCTCTAGGGACTCAACTGCCTCCATGTTAATACTTTGCTAAGGGCAAAAGGCAATTCTAGCCAACCCCCCTGGATTCTGTAAGTCTATTTTAACATATAAAGATTCCTTTAGAAAATTTGTTTATCTCCAAACACCCCCAAGATACATGTTGGCAATCATCCCCCAAGCATAAGGCCCACTAATATACATCTGAAGGGTATCATGACTCAGGGTTTATTAGAGAGTAATAAATGACCTTTTCCCAATGATAGTTCAAGTCAGGTCCTGGAAACCTTTCTTCCAAAATTCCTTAGAGAATTATGCCTTCCCTAAACCCCTCCCAACCTGAAAATACATAAAGAGCCACTCCTCATGATCTCGGTGCAGCTCTTTCTGCCCATGAGTCCTGTCCCCACTTTTTTGCACCAAAGGCATCTCAAGAATTCTTTCTTTGCCCTCAGCTTTGAACCCTAATATCTTTCCTACATCAATTCTTGTCTGCAACTATTATTATTACTGCAAAGTTTTCCTAGTGCTAAATTTCTGTTCATAGTTCATTCTACATTGTTTAACTGGAATTCTTCTCTAAGAAGAGGCTTTTCCTTCTCTCTAATTTATTTATTTATTTTAGTTATTTATCTGTATCAATATGGTCCCAAGATATTTCTTTTATTCTTTGTATTATGATTTATTGGTATCATTTCGTTGTTATTCAAGTTGTCACGCATTTGGCCTTTGAGAAATCCTTCAGTTTGCTCCTGTGTTCTTTTGGCATAACTCTGTTGTTTTAAACACTCTCTGACTTTCTGGCAGCAAAAGATATCCCAAGGTCATCTTGTATTTCTCCTGCCCCAGCCCTATATCAATCATACCTCCAAGGAGCCCTACTTCTTTTTATTGAAGAATGATATTAGAAACCAAGATCTGGGCACCAGATGTGTTCCTTGCTACAAGCGTATGCTTGCTTGTAGGTCTTTGTTTAGATAGAGACAAGTGAGAAGTATGTCTATTCACGTGCACATAGATACAGCTTTGTTGATTTTTCTTAACTTTAACTTCTTTTTCTAACAGTGTGAAGGAGAACAAAATTTGTCACTCCAAAATATGCCTCTTTGGCATAAGAATTGTTTTAGGCTTGTTATTTGTCAGCAGACGTAGAAAAACTGTTAAAACTAAGTAGAAGTTACCCTTTTATAAGAGACATTTACATTTAAAAGAGAAATCACCATTTGTAAGAGGGCCTCCCTCTCAGTACCAGGAATACAAGGACTTTAAATCTCTAGAAATTTATCAATGGTTAGGCAATAACATCTTTTTTAGTCTGTATTTTAATTCCAGTCAGTTAACATACAGGGTTATATTAGTTTCAGGTGTGCAATAACAGTGATTCACCAGTTCTATATGTCATCCAGTGCTCATCATGACAAGTGCTCTCCTTAATCCCCATCACCTATTTTCCCCATCCCCCCGTCACCACCCCTCTGATAACCAGCAGTTTGCTCTCTAGAGTTGAATCTGTTTCTTGGTTTGTTTCTCTCTCTATTCTTTTTTTTTCCTTTGCTCATTTGTTTTGCTTCTTAAATTCCACATATGAATGAAATCATGTGGTATTTGTCTTCTGACTGACTTATTTCACTTAGCTTTATACTCGTTAGCTCCATCTATGTTGTTGCAAATGACAAGATTTCATTCTTTATTATGGCTGAATCATATATATATGATTTTTTATATATATATATGGGTATATATATATATATATATATATATATATATATAAAATCACATTTTCATTATCCATTCATCAATTGATGGACACGGAGGACACTTGGGCTACAAGGAGGGGATAACTTAAATCTGTATAAAAATTTTACACTTGCCTACACTACTTTTCCTGGAGACTTCTTTTAACTGACCTCCCTCATCACCTCACCACCAACATCTACTTTTGTCTTTAGCTGGAAATATTCTTTAAGGTGGTGGCTTGGGCCATTTGGGAGAGTTATTCAGTTTTCCTAAGTCTCTCCCATGTATACAAGTTATTAAACTTCTGTTCTCATTTCTCCTGTTATTTTGTCTTTTATTGCAAGGAAATCTCAGCCAATAACCTAGAAAGGTAGAGGGAAAATTATTTTTCCTCCTCTACAAGTGAGAAACCTAGCTCTCATTATCAACTATATATTTACTTATTTTCTCATTCCAAATATATACATAAATTAGTTTCAGAATTATTAGTCATATCCCTGTGGAAACAAAATTTACTAATAAGAAAGCCATGCTACTGTACAGCTCCTTTTCTTGTTATCCTTACAGCATGTAGCCAAAGTCATGTCTCTCAAAGCTATTTAAGTCAATCCTTTTCTTTCATCCCTCTTAAATGTGATTATTTTATTCAAGTTATTCAAGCCAAGAATGACATGGTCACCATTACTTGTTAGAGTTTGAATCAAATGTGATTATTTTATTCAAGTTATTCAAGCCAAGAATGACATGGTCACCATTACTTGTTAGAGTTTGAATTCCATTTGGGGTCCCCCTCATGACATCCTTGTTGATTTTAACTAATTTTTTAAAGATTTATTTATTTATTTTAAAGGGGGGAAGTGGGGCAGACAGAGGAGAGAAAATCTCAAGCAGACTCCGTGCTGAGCCTGGAGCAAGATGTGGGGCTCAATCCCATGACCCTGAGATCACAGTCTGAGTCAAAACCAAGAGTTGGATGCTTAACTGACTGTGCCACCCAGGTGTCCCTTAACTATTTATTTATTTGTGGAATAAAGGGTTCTGATCACTAAATTCTAAGAGGAGGTAGATTTCCCTTCACACCC
Source organism: Canis lupus dingo (assembly GCF_003254725.2). Lineage (NCBI taxonomy): Eukaryota > Metazoa > Chordata > Mammalia > Carnivora > Canidae > Canis > Canis lupus. Next base: position 30,956,619 of record NC_064258.1, on the reverse strand, counting down.
CACAAGCATTTCTCAGACATCTACTGGATGTCCTAAATTCAACTCAATTCTGACACTATCTACTGGAAATAGCTAGCATAAGGTACCAGAGGTTAAGGGCTCAGTCCTATAAGACTACTTCTCTGCCCCCCCTTCAGCCACCAATTGCAGGTCCCAGTTGTTACTTATGCTTGTCTGTCTGGCTACAGATCAGAGGTTTCCACAATCCTGTCCTGGGGTTCAATTAATAGAAGAGCTCGGGATCCCTGGGTGGCGCAGCGGTTTGGCGCCTGCCTTTGGCCCAGGGCGCGATCCTGGAGACCTGGGATCGAATCCCACGTCAGGCTCCCGGTGCATGGAGCCTGCTTCTCCCTCTGCCTGTGTCTCTGCCTCTCTCTCTCTCTCTCTGTGACTATCCTAAATAAATAAATAAAATATTTAAAAAAAAATAGAAGAGCTCGCAGAACTCAGAAACACATTTTGTATACTAGATTACCAAATGATTATAAAAGAATATAACTCAGGAAGTCAAATGGAAGCAATGAATGGGGTGAGGTATGGAGTTAAGAGAGGCGCAGAGCTTCCATGCCTTCTCTGAGAGAGCCACTCCCTCAAAATCTCTGAGTGTACACTAATCCAGAAGCTCCCTAAACCTGTTCTTTTTGGGGTTTTATGAAGGCTTCATTACACAGGCATGATTGACTAAATCATGGACCATTGACAGTTCAACTCTAGTCCCTCTCCCCTCCCCAGAGGTCAAGTGTAGGATTCAAAACTCTAACTCACTAATTACAATAGATGGGGCAACCAGCCCCATCCTTAGGTCCTTCCAAAAGTCACCTCATTAATACAACAAAAGACAGCTATATTGCTTTCCAAGAGTTTTAAGAGCTCTATGCCAGAAATGGGGAGGAAAAGCAAATAGATCTAGATAGATGATAGATAGATAGATAGATAGATAGATAGATAGATAGATAGATGATAGATAGATGATAGATAGATAGATATAGATATAGATGATATAGATATAGATAGATATAGATATAATTATGTCACAATATCACATTAAACATTTAAACTTTACCCAAAGAAAACAAAAGGGTATGTTTATTTACTTTTATTTTTTTTTTTTTAAGATTTTATTTATTTATTCATGAGAGACACAGAGAAAAAGGAAGAGATATAGGCAGAGAGAAAGCAGGCCCCATGCAGGGAACGCAATGTGGGACTCAATCCTGAGACTCCAGGATCATGCCCTGGGCCTAAGGCAGATGCTCAGCTGCTGAGAGACCCGGGCATCACCAAAAAGGTATACTTAAAAAAGAGTCACTCTCTCCTCATCCCTTTTATCATATTATCACCCCATCCCTTCTTCCTCTATGCTCCTGTTAGGCAACTCATCTCACTAGTTTCTGGTTTATACTTTCTCCATTTTGCAGAAATGAGCAGATGTGTGCATATCTTCTCATATCTCTTCTTTTCCTATATACTTAATAGTATACTCTAGATAATCTTTTGTAATTAATTTGCATGTATTTTAATAAGAAAACAGGATACATCCCCAGTCATAACTGAATGTAGCTTTTAAAACTGAATACTGGGATCCCTGGGTGGCGCAGCGGTTTAGTGCCTGCCTTTGGCCCAGGGCGCGATCCTGGAGACCCGGGATCGAATCCCATGTCGGGCTCCCTGCATGGAGCCTGCTTCTCCCTCTGCCTGTGTCTCTGCCTCTCTCTCTCTCTCTCTCTCTGTGACTATCATAAATAAATAAAAATTAAAAAAAAATAAAATAAAAAAAAATAAAACTGAATACTAACAACCCAGACTTTGGGGCCAGAATGACCTGAATTTGAATGCAACTTCAATCAAGTACTAATTGTGTGGTCTTGAGAAAACTAACATTATCTAAATCTCAGTTTCTTTGTCTACAAAACAAAGATAACATTAGTATCTGTATTATAAGCTGCTTAAGGATTAAATATGCACTTCATCTGAAGCTTTTAACATAGTGCTTGGCATTTGGTGAAGCACCTAAGAGATGTAAGTAATAATAATATTAAGTGTATTAATACAGTACACTTAATAATTATATTAAGTAGCATATTAATTATATATTATATTTATTGATATATTATGCATTATAAGTATTAATATATTAATTGTTAATTACTGCATTACATAGTAATTAATAATTACTATGACTTTGTAATTAGCTAGTTATCTATGGCTAGCAATTTTTTCTGTCATAATTTCTTTCTTTAAATAAAGACTATCAATAACTGCAAACAGTTTTTTCCTAGGGAATTACATGAAAGGCAGAATTGATCTCACTATGAATTTGGAAGAAACCCTCAACTCTGTCATACTGAAATTACAGTTCAGTGCATATGTTTTTAAAAGTTCAAATATTCTGCTTATACTAATCTTAATTTGTTTCACTTTCTACAAGACTCAGAAAGCTTCTCTCCAAATTGACTTCATATGCTATTTGTGATAGTTGAGTTTGTAAAAGACAAGATCTATATACTTGTTTTTACTAGAAAAGGCAATGATGAAATATAGTTTCTTCATCAGCTGCAGGTAAGCTGTTGGAGAAATTTTAGTAAGTTATCATATTTAAATACAACTTCAGAGTGTGTCTTACGCAAACTAATCAGAATTAGTTTACTGCACTGTGTTCTGGTAAACACCTAATTCATGATCCTTAATTAAGTGCCTGATACAGGTCATGTGTATATTAGGTGGCGAAGGTAAAACAACAAAAAAGTGATAGTTCCTCCTTCAGAAACATCACAGAGTAGCCAACTGCTGCCTGTTATTTGAGTTGGTAGAAAGCTATGTGAAAACTGAACCTTACAACTTGGATCCTCTTTGATCCAGGAAAAATCTGTTTGGACCATTCAAAGCTAGTAGGGGCCATTCATGTTGAATCTTGCTAATTATAATCAATTAGAATAATCTTTTCAACCCTACTTCGTTCTACAAATATATATAGAATAGATATTAGATGCCAGGCACTGTCATAGATGCAAGATCTATACAGTAAAGCCCATACTCTCAGGATGCTCATATCCTAGAGGAAAAGCAATTAGTCAATCCATCCATCCATCCATCCATCCATCCATCCTCCATCCATCCATCCATCCATCCATCCATCCATCCATCCATCTATCCAAATCATTCAGGTGATAATAAATACTAGGGATGAAATTGCTGAAGCATATGGAGAACAGATAAGTTGGGTATTTGGTTCAATCAGTCTAAAAAGCCCTCTCTTAGAATATCTAAGCAACAATGTAAGAAACTGAGGGTGTGCGGTATGTGTTAATACTGACAAAGTTGAGTTCCCTGAAGCAAATGCAGAGTTTCATAGTTGGAAGTATGCCTGACATATTTCAGAATCAGCAAGAAAGTCATAGCGAGAGAGAAAGTAAATGAGAATATATAACGAAAATCAGTATGGAGGTGAATTTCCTATCTACGAAGCTATAGGAGGATTTTTAGCACCATTTAGAAGGAGCCCTTTGGTCATTGGGCAAATAAGCTGCACTGGCATGTGGGTGAAAGGGAAATCGGTTGGAGAAGATGAATGGTGGATTCCTGGACAAGACTGGGAACAGAGGATGAGGCATCTGGGTGGCTCAGTCTGTTAAGTATCAGCTTTTGATTTCAGCTCAGATCCTGATGTTGTGGTTGTGGGATCAAACTCCAAGTCTGGCTTTGTGCTCAGCAGGGAGTCGGCTTGAGATGCTCTCTCTCTCTCTCTCTCTCTCTCTCTCTCAAATAGATAAGTAAATCTTTAAAAAAAAAAGAGAGAGAGAGAGAGAAAGTGGAAGTTTGATGCAGTGATTTTCTTAAAGTATTGTGAATGTAGAACCTACAAAAAAAAGAAAAGTCATGTGGGATGTGCAAAAATAAAGAGAAGTTAAGAATGGATACAAAGTCTGGGTGTGAGCATCAATAAAAATCAAGTCTGAATTATTTATGATCTATTATGGGCCCCAATCAGGAAACAGTCTCTCATGCCTTGCTGGGGAAACCATCCCATATCCAAGAGAAAAGGAAAATGATCTGAAATTAACACACATTGAGAGATATATAATGTTTCAAATGGACAGAGGCTCATCCCCTGCAGTGTTTTGCTTATTACCTTGCCTAGAAAGACTGAGCAATGTGGTCTTTCTTGCTTGCATAGAATAGAGGTATTAAGAACTGCAGGGACACTTTTTGATTGTGACGAATAGGGGAGAAGCCAAGGGTGTTTCATTCCCATGAAGACAAGTTCAAACCTTAGTCAATGTGGTTCACATCCCTATACTGTAATCTGATCCACTTACTGTGTCCTCTTCAGGGCCAGAAATAGGTTCTACTCTATAACCACTTTAGAAGTGTTACTCTATTGGACTAAATATCCTGGAATTTATTTGCAGTTTAGGAACACCATGCTTGAAATTATAGGGTATTTGTCAAAAAAATGCACTGGGTTCCACTGTCTGGAAGGTTAGAGTAGTTTCTTTAGTTATAGAGCAGAATAGGAGATTTTGCTGCCCTAATGCTCTTCTCACAATTTAGAAAAATCAGATGTTTCTTTGCCAGTGGTGAAGAAATACATATAATATTCTATCTTATTTCTAGATATGAAGGTTTCCTGTATTCTTGCAATTTTTGAAGGCCATAGTGGATTTATTTATTGTTGGGAATTGGTTTTTTTTTTTTTTTTTAGTCTGAAACATGTTTTTCTTTTCCCTCCACAGTGTGTCAGTTTACCTACATCTTTGCAGGTTCTTAGAAAAATAGTAAGACTGACTTGAAGTGAATTTATGTTGGCTTGGCCCCTACTGCAAATGACCCAGAGGAATTATCTGTATTAATAAAAATGAATTATTAATTGTGTCTTATAATTTAATAGTTGAGGGCTTATTTCTTAAGTTTATTTTTAGAAAGAGGTTCCATTTAGAACTATAGTGGGCACATTTGGATATACTACTCTGTTTCAAATCCTGCTTTTGGAGAAGGCAGCTCTGGTTACAAATCTTGCCAGAGAACCAAAGGAGGGAGAAGTGGATTTAAAAAAGGAGTCCATGCATGGAGTGTGACACTTGGGCTATTACAAAAGCAGAGAGATACTCTAAACTTTACTCTTGGGGTTTCTGGCAATGCATGCAGCTGGTATAAGCCCAATGAGCTTGTCGGGTCTAATGGGAATGACTGTGTTTATATACACAAGGGTTCCATTTATTCATTAAAAACTGCAGGTAAGCAGGCCTCCCATGAGGATTTAATGCCAGATTCGTGAGGGACCATGTATACTCCTTCTATTTCCCAGGCATGATTAAGCTAATTCAACACAGTTAATTCAGTGATGTTTGAGGGTAGAGCATGGAAAGGGTAATGGAAGCAGAGGGTGGAACTAGATATTAAATGGTGTGAGGAATGGCAGGGCACATCAGCTTTCTGTTTCCTTATTTGAAAAAAAAAGGATGGGAACAATTAGAGTCAGTAACTTTTTAAAAAAAAAATTATTTATATTTATTCATGAGACACACAGAAAGAGAAGCAGAGACACAGAAGGAAGGAGAAGCAGTCTCCTCACAGGGAACCCGATGCAGGATTCAATCCTCGGACCCTGAATCATGCCCTGAGCCTAGAGCAGATGCTCAATCACTGAGCCACCAGGTGTCCCAGAGTCAGTAACTTTTAAAGCCACTTCGAAATTTGAAACACTTTAAAAGTGTTTTAAGTGTTAATGTCCTTTGGGAGACTACCAGTATTTTAAAATGACTTTTGATAATTAAAAAAAAAGGAATGGTTATCCATAGATCAATAATAATGTACATGTCTGTGGATATTTTCTTCCTTTACTGTCAGTTAGGAAAGATTGTGTATTGTGTTCAGGATCAATATCAGCCCTTTAGCTCCCAGCCACTTCTGCAATATGGCTGGAGGTTTCCAGGGATCCCATACTCCTGTTCTTATACCAGGAGGATCCATCACTGGAACCATTTATATTTGACTCAGGAGCAAATGCCTTTAAACTCTGGGTCCTAATAATTTAAAGCACAGTCTGAATCCAAAATTTATCAGGATTAACCAAAGTGGGTAGTTAGAATTTTTCTGAGAATCTCCTTCTGAGAAAGAAAAAAGAGAGAGCATTCTTACTTCATCACATCATTTAAAAATACAAATCCTATATATGGATTGATTTTTTTAAAATATTTATTTATTCATGAGAAACACAGAGAGAAAGGAAGAGACATAGGCAGAGGGAGAAGAAGGCTTCCCATGGAGAACCCGATGTGGGACTCGATCCCAGGACCACGACCTGAGCCAAAGGCAGATGCTAAACACTGAACCACCCAGGCATCCCAGATACGGATTGATCTTTAGAGATTTCCTTTGTATTCTATTCCTGGTTTGAAATGATCCCATCATCATTGGAGAACCTCCCTCCCAAGCCCTATATAACGTTATATTGATGTTAGGAAAGGCAAAAAGGTAGCTGACTACCAGCTACTTAACATTTGACCACATTGTTAGTTTCTTCCATCCTTACAGCATCCTAATTAAGCAGGATTTATCATTCCATTTTTAATACAAAGGAACAGAGGAACAGAGACTTGAAGTAACTGGAGCAGGATTGCAGAGATGGTCAGTGGTTCAGCCAGGTCTATAAAGTGATTGATGTCTTTTATTACCGCCTTGAAAAAAAAAAAAAAAAGAGTGTGCTTAGTTTTTTATTTGTTTGTTTCAGTTCCTGAAACTGAAGACTTTGATTGCAGAATATGTCTTTTTTAAATAGAATTTCAGAGAGGGGGTGTAAATGTTTGGAGCATTAGAAATAAATGGCCCCAAACAGAAAAACCTCAGGTCATCAGAACTTCATGACTAATATTTTCAGGCCCTTAAGTCAAAGCTGTGGATAATTCAGCCCCTTCACTGATAAATCTGTAATCTTGGGTGAGTTATTTTTACTATCTACATTCCCAAGAGACTTGAAAACTGGGAGGTTCACAATTCAGCCAGCCCAGAAAACCAAGATCCAAGTCTAGGCAGTAAAGTGTAAGATGAGAATTTGGTTTGAAATCCATATTTAAATGTAAACAAAAAAGAGGAAAGAGGCGATTAGAACTAAGGTTCGCCTGACCCTGAATTGAGCCATCCCAGATTTTAATTAGGGCTCCCCTTAAACTATCCCTGACCTGGGCTATGTTTGAATCAAGAGCTCACAGTCAGTGACAACTGGTATTATCATTCATGGCTCCAACATTGAGAAGACAGAGAAAGAGGTAGAGATCAAGTCTTACCACAATATAGTGGAAAATGATAAGGCTGGTATTTGAGGGGTGATCCATAATGCTTCCTTCTATGGTTTGCCTGTTTGCTAATACTTTTACTTTCCCAGTTAGGAAATTGTGCAGATAATTTCAGAGGGTATTTCTCCTTGTAAAAGCAAATATTCACCAAAGATTGGCACTGTTTAACAAATTCTTTGCATAAGCGCTCATCATACTAGGAACTACCAGTTTGCTACTCATCCTTTGCTTTCCTGAAATCAGTTTCCATATGCCCATAATCAGACTAGGGAAGGTCTAGATGAATCACAAATATTAATCAAGGGCCCTGCCCATGAACATCTATCAATTTTTCCTTTAACTAAGAGCTTCAAAGGGAATCTGGGTGGCTCAGTTGGTTAAGCGTCTGCCTCTTGATTTCAACTCAAGTCATGATCTCAGGGTCTTGGGATCGAGCTCTGTTTTGGGCTCCCCACTCAGCAGAGAGTCTACTTGTCTCCTTCTCTCTCTCTGTACCCCACCCTCCTGCTCACTCTCTCTCAAATAAATAAACCTTAAAAAAAAAAAGCTTCAACATTCTGAGAATTCCATGAAAACATTGGTGGATGCTAGACCTGGACCAGCACCACCAGAAAAGAAAAGACTAAATTCTCCTATTTTAAAATTTAAAAATATGTATGCATAGATATATAAAATAAATATATATATAATAAAATATTAAAATATAAAATTTTATATATGTATATATCTGTATCCAAATGAACAAGTGATCATGAAAAGCAAACATACCCTCAAAGATTGAACTTGCTTACAATTCAAGGCAACTAACTTGCTTACCAACGTCAAGGCAGAAACAGATTTGTTTTCTCTTTTCCTGTCTTTTTCTAACTTGTGTAAAACCTGATGAACAAACGTGATATGTCCAAGACATGCCACAGCAAGAAACACAAGCTCGCCCTTCTATTTCTGCTCTTCTCTAAAGTTCTGGAGTTACCCACTAATATTTAGCAGGAAATAGAAGTGATATGCCAGCCACCTTGTGGTACAGAGGCACATTCAGGAACTTGCACAACATGACATCAAAATGCTTAGAAATAATGTGACTTAGACTGCTTCATCGTGTTTATGGGTAACACAGACCAACTAGATGTGATAGCAACTTGGATTAACATAATAGATGTTACAGAGTAATTAAAATCCTTCCACATCACATGTAAGTATAATGTGTTAATAAAAAAGTAATCTCACCTCTATTGTTTCTACAGATTCAGCCTAATTACACGGCAGTGAGAACTCTCTCTCTCTCTCTCTCCTTATTCATACTCAGCAAGGTCTGCCTTTACCATCTGCTGATATTTAATTAATATACACTCTACACCCTGCTCTGTTATTAAATGTAATTTAACAGCTTCCTCTGTACTCTATAGTCAGGGTGACATGAATGGAAGATGTAATGAAAGAAAGCAGAATCTACTTCCCTTATTAAAATATTATATACATATTTATCCACACCTTACTTTATTTAATCCAATTTAGGAAAGATATTTTTCACCTCTTAAGTATGGATGGAATGACTTTTGGAAGCTTTAGGAGTTCATACTTTACTAAGAGCCAAGAAAGAAGTTTCTTGGTTAGCAGAATTATCTGATTTGAAAATAGCTTTCTGTTGACCTATTTCAAAAGCCTGGAAATTTGAAGAATTGGCAGATGATTAGAACAAACACAGTGTGTGTTTCCCCTTATCTAACATTTTTAGTAAATATTTAATACTGAAATGTTCTAATGTGCAGATCGCAGAGGTGAAAGGGAATGATGACAATTTTGAGACCATAGTTGCACTTATTACAAAATTCAGAGAGTATTAAGGTTTCCAAGTAAATGTATATGACTTGGCATTATAAACCAAGGAATATCAAACCTGTAAGTTTCTAAATTTTGTAAGAGAACAAACCCATCCATTGGTGTGCACAAGATTGCTTAGGTGAGATGGAAAAAAAAAAAAAAAAAGGAAATCCCTTGTTGCTCTGCAGGCAATAAGAGGGTAGTGTAGTGTCTTAAAGAGAAATTAAGAACAATTATAAAAAGTCAGCCTACTTTTTATTGTCACCATGCAGCGGCAGTTTCTATGACAAAATCCTCCCCCAAGGGACAGGCTGCCCTTCTCAAGTTTCTCTCTCCCCCCAAGAATGGGCTGCTGTTCAGGGCTGCTGACTCAGCAGTCCAAACACATTTCATGACCCCATGCCATCCAATCTCAATTCACTTTCCTGAAAAAAAAATTATAATGATGTATCAAATGAGGTGGCTTTATAGAGGTAAAAAAAAATCCCTGTTAGGTATATCTGAGCTGATCCAAATAATGCAGTTACCAGTTTCCACTTTGAAGAGTGCTGGCATATACCAGTTTCTCTGAAATCTAGCTCTCAAAGAACCTCCATATGTACCGAGTTAATAAGAGGTAGAAGAGGGGAGGGTCTCAGGAGTCCCCCACTCTTAACTGTCATCTCTAAATATCCTTTCTAAGAATGAAATTATAGAATGGCATTGCTGAATGAACTTAGAGATACTTAAGCATTACTCCATCATTTTAAAGTGAGATAAAGAAGTCATACTGATAAATCTTTCTTGTTTGTTGCCTTCTTGTTCATAGGAAAGTAAATGTGACATTAACAGCAATAATCTATATGCAGAGTCATTGGAAGGACTGTTTTTATTCCATTCTCAAATAGAATTCAACTCGCCCAAAAGAAGTTTTAGTGGAGCAGGGAAGAGAGGTACTAAACCAGAAATTACAGTTCACAGTAGATGAGTGTTGAGGTGGGGGGGAGTGGGGTGAGCCCATAGATCTAATAAGCTCTTGGGTCAAGAAATGTCTTCCCTAGAAAAGATATTTGAGGTGAGACCTAAAGGATCAGCAGAAGTTAGTCAAAATTAGTCAGAAAAACAGAACAACTTGTGTGAATTCCATGGAGCTAAATGTTATGGTATGCTCAAAACATTGGATGCCATTGCTGGAAACCAGTTGAGAGAGGATGGCTACTTGGGTGGTTTTGGTGGAGCAAAGAGCAGCAACAATAAGAGGGCAGGATTGTTAACAGGTGGGAGACCACTCTCATGAGGAACCAAGGATGGGTCCTCACAGCCTAGGTCAACATATCCTAGTGCTCTTATTCTCTATGATGCATGCAGCCTACCCTATAATACCTTACATTAACATTCATTGTTATTATGTCAAATTCACAGATGAGACCCTCTATTCTTCTTTATGCCTCCAGTACTTTGCTCAGTGCCTTTCATGTAGATAACTCTAATGTGCATTAAATTGAAATTATTCGATCTTAACTCCTGTTCTACCAGATGGCACAGAAAAAGTAAATTGGATTAAATTATTTGTATAAGATCACATGACAAAACAGCAGAATTCTACATTTCTACTTCTGAGATTCTCTTCCCAAAGTTGAAACAGGATCCATCTTTCTAGTTCAGTGAGGGCTAAATGTTCAACTTTATTCTCTCAGGGACTATCTTTCAAGAACTTCTCTTTCCCCTATATCTCCAACAAAATCAAAATCCTCCTTAGGATGAGTAATTTAAAAGATCCAATGCTTGAAATCTCCGTTGTCTTTGCAAAAATGGTGAAGGGAAGATGTCTTCCCCATCATTGTGGCTGAAGTGACCTGTCAATCATTATTGACAAAAAAGTGCCAGCAAAGCTATCCCTGGGACAGACCTCCCTCTCTGTTGTTAATGGCCCATAAGAAATATTCAGTGAAGTTACTGTCCCATGAAGCTGGTCCATTCCCAGAAGTCATGTAAATGCATCCGTCAAGGTGTCACCAACATTTCAAGGTTGCTTTTACTTTTTATTCACTTATTTCTTAGGAGAAAAAAAAAAAAAGGTGGAGGGACATCTAAAGGGAGAAAAACTCCCAGTGGAAACATTTAACTGGTAGCAGATAACAGCTCTAAGTAGGCCCTCTTTTGTGTTTGATTTTATAAGTTGAAATTAAATGCACCCTCTCTTCCACCTTCAGGAAGCCATCAGCAATTCCATCTGTTGGAAGCATAGGGCCCATGTTCAAAGCAGAGAGGATCAGGCCCTGGTATGGCCCAGCTTTATGATGTTCCCCCTGCGACAAGGGATTGATGTTTCAGGCTGGATGTAGTTATGGCTTTGCCATGTTTCTTTCTACCTGCACGTATCTAACCTGTGAAAAGCATGTCCTGTTAACTTCTATGGTTTACAGGACCATATTTCTCTTATTTCTCACTTCCTCTTACAGTACCATTCAAATGGTTTAAACATAGTCTAGGGTAGGAAATACATTTCACATTATAATCCCATAAATATATATAATTGATTTTTGTACATTTCAGTATATAGTTGACCCTTGAATGGTGCAAGGTGAGAGAAGAGGGCGGATTAGAGGCACCAACGCAGGCACAGTCAAAAATCCACGTACAACTTTTGGCTCCCCAAAAACTGAACCACTAATAGCCTACTGAACTGATAACATAGTGAATTATCATATATTTTATGTATTATTTGCATTATATGCTATAATTTTATAATAAAGTAAGCTAGAGAAAATAAAATGTCATTAAGAACATCATAAGGAAGAGAAAATACATTTATTGGGCAGCCTAGGTGGCTCAGCGGTTTAGCACCGTCTTCAGCCCAGGGCATGATCCTGGAGACCCAGGATCGAGTCCCATGTCGGGCTCCCTGCATGGAGCCTGCTTCTCCCTCTGCCTGTGTCTCTGCCCCTCTCTGTCTCTCTCTCTCTCTCTGTGTGTATCTCATGAATAAATAAATAAAATCTTAAAAAAAGAGAAAATACATTTACAATATTGTAGTGCAAAAAATCCACTGTCTAGGCAATGTGCTAGCAGTCCGCAGATCTATCTCTTGATTTGACTGCATTGGACAGAACAGACCCAGGAATACCCCTTCTTCCAGCCTTCAACTTTTTCCCACTCAACCTTTGGAAACATCCTCTCAGCCATCTTCTGCCTCCCAGTCCAGCTGACACCACTTTTTTTGAGCTTACCTCCATCTGGCCCATCAGCCATGAGCTCCAACATTCACCAGAATTATTCCACAAGGTGAAGGCTGCAATCAACCACATGGTTTCTATGCATGTTGAGTAAATATTTGTATCTTCCCCAAATCCATATGTTAAAGCTTTAATCTCCAATATGATGGCATTTGTAGATGGGGCCTTTGAGAAACAATTAGGTGTCGATGAAGTCCTGACTGTGGAGCCTTTGCAATGGGATTAGTGCCCTCATAAGGAGATGAAGGAACCAGAACTTACTTTCTCCATCATGTAAGGATGTGAAGACACAGCAATAGGCTGCTGTCTACAAGGCAAGAAGCAGGTTCTCACCAGACACCAAATCTGCTGAAACCTTGATCTTGGACTTCCCAGCCCACAGGACAGTGAAAAATAAATGTTTGTTTTTTAAGCTACCAATCTGTGGATTTTTTTTAATAGCCTGAAGTAAGTATGACAATTAGTGTTTTAATTTAATCTGCAGCTGGGGAAGAGGGGGAAAAGTCACCTCATCCTCCATAGATTACTTTCATATGTTTCTCTCTCCATATTTCCTGAATTAAATCTCTACAACTAACACAAGCTAATCAAAGGCACCAGATGGGAGCAAGACCCACCTGACCTCTGCTCAGACATAGGCAAGGGCAGGTAAAGCAGGGCAAGATTATGTCTAAGATCTCTTTGTCATCTACCGTAAACATAATAATTGTGGGTTCGAGCAAATATTTGGGTCAAGGTTATTGTCTGGAGAATTTATTAATTGCACTAGTTAATGGGTAATTATCAGATCACACCCAGATGTTCTCTCCTTCCTTTTCCCCCCCACTGATACACATAATACAGCAACAAATTTCCATTTAATATACTAATGGATTTGCCTTATCTTGTGTTTCACTGGGAATTTGTTTCACCAAGACTTCACTGATATGAGCAGTTGTTTAAATTGAAAAATCGCAATGCCTTCCCCAACAACCTTGATACAAGTCTTATCTGTGTGTGAAAGTGACAAAAACATATCTTTTTGTTGAGACAGTGTTGGAATGAGCTAAGCTACATAAAGATGTTATTTTCTACCTAGGATTGAAAGAAAGAAAAGTCCTGGTCCTGGTCCCGGGTTCACCTGATTGTTGACACAAACTTGATGTGTGTGACTCTGTCACTTCCCTCTGGAACTGTCTCAGCAGCCTGAAGAGGGAGGGCACTGGACTGATATGTAAGGAAAGATGTGGGTTGACATTTAGGTTTAGGAAGGGAGGAGATGATGGAATCTGGAGAATTCTTACAGGCTTCGTAAGTATTAACGACTTATTGGATCAACTAAACATTTTTGTAGGGACATCTCTAATGTAATTTATTAACGGACTGCTTTGTAATGGCAATAGTTAAATATCAAGATAATGAAAGAATCCATTCAGATGCTCAAATAAGCAGAACTTTTAACTATTCTTACGAGAAATAAATATAACACTCTAGGCTGAAATATTTTACACAGATGAATATTTGTTTCTAAGCATAAGACAATTCCTTGAGCTAAAGGAAATGCCTGGATATGTTATAATATGTTGCATGTTCCCCTCATTTATCATTATAATTTTATTTATTATATGTAATGGTAGAACTTATAAGGACCCATAGTGTAGAGAGAAGGAAGAATGATTGTGCATGTGTCAATATGTGTGTCAATGTGTGTGCGTGAGTGTGTGTGCATGTGTGTGTGTGTGTGTGTAAAAAAGAGAGTAGTTGGGAGAGAAGGAGTAATGTTATGGTTAGATATTAAGAGTATAAATGGCCAGATTACTAGACCTTACAATGTCTACAGTTGGATGAGAAATGCTCCTCAGAGAATTACAGCTGGTTCACAGAAACGACATTTGCTGATATATGCACCAGGAATACACCATTTCCAGATAAATCATTTCACAGAAGCCTATTCCCTAGGTGGGCTAGTAAAAGTAGATTATTAGGATGAAAAAAAAAAAAAAAAAAGAACCAGGGAATGATCACATGATACATTTTAGGATCTTACCCAGTTTTTCAGCCTCGTAAAGATAAAAAATAAAAATAAAAAAAGTGAAAAATGCTTGATCTCTCCAACTGAGGAATGTGTAGGACC